>NC_056474.1:27037494-27177259 GCF_008729295.1 Plectropomus leopardus
CAAGTTAAATATAAAAGCATCTGTAGGGTCTCACATGACAAGCTGGGAAGGTGTTTGCTATCTTACAGTGCCACCCTGTGGAAATTTATTGTCACTGCAGGAGGATGGCTTCCATCTACCTACTCTGTGTGTGTGTGTGTGTGTGTGTGTGTGTGTGTGTGTGCGTGTGCGTGTGCGTGTGTGTGTGTGTTTGAACACACTGTGATGCTCTAAGATATTGCTTACATTACAATGAAGTAAATGACAATCTCAAACAAATATGTGAGTCAAGCAACAGATTAACACATTCACTTACTGCTGTAAAGACATATCTATGTTTGATACAATGTGAAAATTGTCTGACTTGGTTGTACCAGCACTGTCTCACAATTACCTTGGTAATGGATAGAGTATTCAGACTCTTTACTGAAGTAAAAGTAGCAATACTACAATATAAATAGACATTGTTCCAAGTATTCTATACTGTATATATTATACTAAAGGGGGAATGGAATTCTGCAAAATGAAAAATTCTATTTTTTAATTAAAGGTAACATTGTAAATGACATCATTATGTATGTTTATGAGGTGGAGCTAATGTATACTCTAATGTTCAGCACTTAATCAGTGGTCCATCACATGTTGTAGACTTGTGTGTATCTCTTGCTTTGTGTGTAAAATCTGCAAAGTAGCAGTTAAATTAGTAGAGTGGAATCAAAAAGAACAATATTTCCTTCTCAAATGTAGCTAAGAGAAAATGTAAAGTAGCAAAAAATGTAAAAACAAGCAAGTGCAAGTACATCAAAATTGTACTTGAGAAATATGCCTGAGTAACTGTCCTGTTTTGGACAATTACAAATTAAACGCTTCTGCAATTAATTGATGATTAAAGTATTCTTCCCATAAATCACTTTGGTTGAGGTGATTTTATAAACTTTAAAATTGTTTGTTTTAAATAGGAGCCAGCACTTATTTTATTTGTAGGTGAAAAACAGACCATTGCATTTTTTGTACTGCAACTATTATGAAGTCACTTAAACAGTAGGATGTGAGAAGGACTCAAAAACTATGGGAACTCAGCTTGTGGTTTTGGGTGGAGCTATCTGATGAGCTAAATGGCCCTAATGACTCTGAACCAGCCTTGAGGGGGTTCTTCTGTCAACTGGTTCAATTTCCTGCCTCTTTCTGCAGGCGCCTCCTGCATAGATTTCCTGGTACCTCTGGCACCCAACGTGGAGCTCCACCCACCCACCCACACACCCACACACACACACACACACACACATTGTGTCCATCTGCACAGAGTAAGTCAGCGCTTGAATCAATATGCAGTTTGTGTCAAACTGTGTGTGTGTGTGTGTGTGTGTGTGTGTACTTGTGACTGTGTATTTACGGGTCTATGCACGTGGATTGTGAATGCATTATATGTATTGGTGTCTACGGGAAGAGTGGGGAGGAAGACGGGGCAGGGAGAGTACTGTCATATTGATCGGCCTGCATGTGAGTTTGTAAAACGCCAATGATGGCCATACCATACAGTGTACATCCACAGCAGGACACGCACTGTTTGACCTCCAAAAGACATTTCCATGGACATGGGATACACAGAGATATACATACACACAAAATGCAGCTTAATTCATTGATTTAAAGCCCAGATGAGCAGAACAATACGTGATTACAGCATGAATCAAAATATTCAGATAACACACATTTTTGTTTGTAGAAAAATAACAGCCCTGTTGAAAATCGATCAGTGTATTCTTTCATATCACCACTAGGGGTCGCTAGAGGCAGATTTCTTTTTTTGTAATTGCTTCACATACAGGTGTGTGGTAGGATGACCACTTTTGGAGTCAGTTAAAACGCACTACTGCTATGAGGCAAAGCATGTTAATGTTATAAATAACATTTGTGTTATATTTTCACATTACTTTTGGTCCCTTTAGGGTAGGAGAAGAGCTGCTATAAAAAAAGTGTCCCGGCTCCTACACTCCACATCCGATGCTACTGTAAATCTCTTAGTTATCAATATACATACAGACATTCATATGGGAGCCCAGCATTCATGTTAAATGATGTTTTGACAGATCATTAGGCCCTGCAGTGTTTATCAGGCTGTTTCATCATAAATCTGTCAAGACCTCTGACAGAAGAAACCATATGGCCCTGACCTAAAATATCTTTAAGCTGTCTTTAGGAGAGGTTTCCTTCTAAAAATCAAAGGTCAAAGGCAGGGGAATCAAATATAAAGGTCCACTCTGGCCCACTTGATGACTTTGCGCAACTTATTTTGATGCATATGTGAAAGTAAGGATGTGGCCGTGTTTCAAGAGCATCTTAAACACTGAGCTTACCTTATTTAAAATACTGCTTCAGAGGCTTTTCCACTTTGACCAGAATACAGCTCTCTGAAAAAAAAGAACTAAATTAACTTATTGTGACCATATTTAACGATATTGAACATTGTGCAAAATATTGTAATAGGCAGCTTTAGAACAACAGAATCCGTATCAGACTTCCATCTTAAAACAATATTGGTGGAAACATATTACTTAAGTGCTGACAAAAAAATATTTGATTTGTAAATGGGTAGTAAAGCCTCCTGCAGACTGTGAGATTTTTGCAATCTCATTAGTTTAGTGCAAGCTACACTGCATGACATGGATCTTAAAAAGCTTCAGAACAAAATCATGTTTGATGTATGCAGACTGTATGATGACATCACCTACTGCATCACAGGCTACAACCTACGTCCATCAACGTCAATGCGCAATAACAAAACGTCCTTGACTTGAAAAGGAAGAGGAGAATAAGGGCGCAGTCATAGGCTGGGGAAGAGGCCAACTGGGCACACCAATTTTGCAACAAGAGCTCCAAGTAACTACTAGCATTTAGCAGTGTCGCTCTGATCACTGCATCATTTCATGCTGCATTTGTATTGGTTGGCTAGCAGACGCAGGCTGTAACACAGTGAGACTCTCATCCCAAATACCTGACATTGTCAGAATTTTATCCCAGGCTGGCTGTGATTGCACGACCAAATATATCGCCATGTTTGTATCTCAATGGTCATCTTTCATCTGGGACAGCCCAAAATGACAGTATAAACTGGGCTTAGGATAGGGGATACCTTAACCTGCTTCCTCAATATCTTTCACTTTAGTTTGGTGTAGTGATGAATTACTACACAGGAGTTGATATGCATGGAAAAAGCATTTGTATGACAGTGAGTAGCAGCACGACTGACTGTAAAAAACTCTTCTTGAAATTGCACTTATTTTTCTTAAAACATCTCAGCTTGTTCATCATTAGTTTTGGATGAATGTGTTCATTATGAACTTACTTGTCTGCGTCCAGACCTTTAAATCCACCCTTTCCACTGAGCTCAAGTTGACTGATTCTGATAGAAATGCAGTGTAACAAGTTGACAATCCTGCCCGATGTCTGGAAACTTCTTTACACTAAAAGACAGAGAAAAAAAATCAACATTGTTATGTTACTATGTAATTGTTTTACTGGTCCAGTGCATTTGAAATAGAAATGGAGAGTATGTGGTGTATGAGCTAAAATGTTTTTGACACCACTGATCTCAAGAAAGAGTGTTGCATGCTGTACAATTTTAAACCCCCTTAAAATCAAATTTGCGATATTTGACAACATAAATCAACTGAACATGACTAATATCTTTCTTGTATATACCTGCAAAAGAAAAAATGTATACATTTTCATAAGCCTAAAAAGTCTGTTCCAGCATCCCAGAGCCCACCCATTTTTCAGAGTTCCTACAGCTTAAAGTGAGTTAGATTTAAACTGAGGGGAAAAAACATAACTGACATCAATGACTTATTAGGAACAATTTTGCCCAAATGTGTACTTCAACATAAAACACTACTTTTTAGTCTGGTTAAAAAAGTTATATGATTTACTTCAAGCTTTCTAGAGTTTAACACCTGGCAAATAAACAACATATTGTGTTACTTAAATATCCGTTTGGTTTGCCTTGTACAAGATGTGGTAAACATGTATAGGTGCTGTTGATTCCTCTTTCCCAATTTTCCCTCATTTTTTTTTTTTTTTTAATAGATATTACCAATTATTTTGAGATTTCGGGATGCGATGTCAGAGAAAAATGATACATGAAATCCTTCTCCCAAAGTCTTAGCAGTTTTAAGACTAGATAGACTGGTTTAAGACATTTTAATACCAACTGAGGCCTTACACTTTAGATTCAAGAATGTACTGCCTTTTAAGACTTTTAAAGGATCTGCAGGAACCCTGTTTACCTGCGCCAATATATTCAGCACAGCCCTCTGAAATAAATCATATTAACTTATTTCTATAACATCACCAGCCAACATCATAAGGAAGCAAACAACAAACCAGCTTCTTTACAGCAGTGTGACGCCTACATCACTGACAATATAGTGCTATGAACCACCATGAGAGAATTTATTAGTGATTAAACCATGTTTAAAATACATTTCATGCCATTTATTTTTATAAAAATGACAAAGTCTTGCTGAAAAAGGTGTTTTGCTGTGTTAAGCCCATGACAGAGAGCAACCTGCTTTACCCACCAAACAACAAACCAGCTTCCTCAGCTAAATGAAATTAGCCGGCAGCAAAGCAACTCAATTCCACCAATAGCATCGCCAGCTAACAACATGCTAGCTAGCAAAAAAAACAGTTAGCAAAAAGGCTAGCATACTGCCCAAGCCACGAAACACCTCAGCTCAGCTAACAAAACACACTAGCTAACTTGCTAACAATATGCTAGGCGGGCAGCTACCAGCTAACGAGACGTTAGGCTAACTATTATGGTGCCTGAGCCTCCAAAGCTGTCGGGAGAAGTTTTTCTTGACAGCTTTCTGCAATAAAAGGATATATTGGTTAAGGTTTGGGTTTAAATTATTAAAATTATGTCAGAAAAGGCAAACTTTTCCAATGTGTACCGCCAAACAAACCAATGTTTCTAAGCTTACATACCTGCTTAACAACCAACAAGCACACAACTCTAGCTAGCTAGCAACATGCTAGCTAATAACATGTTTAGCTAAGTAGCATTTTACATACATTTAGTCCAATTCAAATTACTGAGAAGATTCAGCACTCCCAGACATGTTCCTTTGTTTGGGTAGGTGGCCAAAATGCAAACACACAACAATAATTTAATAAATTTAATAATACATTTTAAAACATCACTGTCTACAAAAACTTATTAGACAATACTGATTTTTCATATACACTCACAGGATATTGCAGTAGTTTTTCCAGACTCTCTCAACACAGCTCCAGAAATATTCCACTAACTTTTGTCTCCTGCTGACAAAATGTTGTTCATACATTCACTTAAACTTTATTAGCATCTGACAGCACTTACAGGAGCGCTTACTGGGCAGGGCTGGGTGTAATAAGGCCTCACCTTGGTCCGGGTAAAAAGGCTTGAACACAGATCTAAGCGTGGTGAGAGGGGTCGTATTGTTGTAATTGTTGTTAAGTGACGTTACTGGCGGCTGCTAAATGAGCTCTGATGTTTGGCATGGTTGGTTTCTATAACACTGTTTAACAAGCAGGCGCGCGCTCACTCACACACACCTTCTCCCCAAGCATGCTGACACCATCTGGAGATCTGCAGATCGCTGCCTGTTAGCGGTCCTCTAGATGGCAATGCTGCTTCCTACATCTGCTTACATGGATGGAAGCAGCAGTCCTTTTACCATGGATGTATTTACAAATTAAATTCTTCTTCTTCTTTTAGTTTATTTGGCGGGCTACAAACCAACATTAAAGGTGCATACCGCCACCTACTGTCCCGGTGTAACATCAAGACTTTTCTACACATCATCTTACTGACGCTGCATAAACTAACAGTATTACTTATCTTAGCTATGTCAATCCAAGTTGCAACAGTAAGATGCAATGAGAAAAAAATAAAAATGTATCATAGTTTATTTTTGCATCTTTGTACCTGATCTCAACCAAATGGTCTTATAAACATTTTAAGAAAGTGGCAACCTCCAGGGCTGAAAAATTAAACCAGTGCAAAAGTGCCAAAAACTGTAGTTCCTTTAAGGGACTGTTCTTTATTTATCAGAGGAGAGGGTGACTGAGGTGTGCCTTCTTTTTTGTAGGTTTTTTTTGGTTGTTCTTATTTTTCAGGGAACCCTCCCTGAAGCTACAAATATTTTTCCTTGACTCGCCCTGAGTGACGTAGGGAAAATGCATGGCCCAGCCTCAAACTTTACAGCAGAAATAAATATGTTAAAAAAGGGGGCAGGAGGGTCTTTCCCCATTCATGACAGCTGTATGGGGGTGAATTTTTATGTAACACATCTGTTGAAATTTCTCCAAATATAGTCGCCATGGGTCATTTCTGGCTCCAAAAATCCAAGATGTCGGCAGACACAATGTTGAATTTGAGGCTTCAAATGAAAGTTCAAAAACCAATGGATGATGTCATGGTGACTACATCAATCATTTTTATACAGTCTTTGAAAAAATTACCCATGATGATGTCATTAGGATTGTCTCAGTTTGGGCTTGGAGACTACAGACACTTCATGACAGCTATTTTTTCTTTATATCTTTACATTGAAGCTATATCTTTGGGGTGGTTGGGGTGGATTCACTCAAATTGGTTGTTGCAGGAATGTGATCTGAGACATTGTGGTTTTGGGATCAGTATAATCAGTTGGGTTTTAAGTAAGACTCACCTCCTGCTGTGGTTTCCTCCCTCGCAATAAAACTTTATTAGCATCTGACAACATTTGTCTTAATGACTCATTCTGACAATGATCTAACACATACATGTGGTTATTTCACCTTATGGAAAACAGGCTTTTACATGGCAGCATCCTCTACAGGCTTCGATCTCAGCCAGCCTGCCCAAGAGGTGGTAAATATCACCAAAAGGCATTCTACTTATGAGGTTATACCTTAACCAATGGATTGATGCAAACATCAAATACTTTTAACAGTCATAGTGCTATAAAAAAGAATGCTGCATTGTGTAAATCATATAGGGCACTACACTTTTTATTTTGGAGTTAGGTTAGGTATTTTATGTGTTAAAGCAATTAGCATGGCCAGATTAACCTCTAAGGGGGGTACCCAAAGTTAGTGTCACCAATTTAGTTTCTCACCAAATGTCTCCTCTTTTGTTCTCGACTTATGGTACTGAATAATGGCCAGAAAAATGTTTTTGCATATAACCATGATCTCACTGTGAAGTTGACCTTTGACTTTTTGATTATAAAATGTCAACACTTCATCATTTTATCCTGTGAGACATCTGTGAGATATTTTGTCATCAACAAATGACTTCAAGCCAAAAATGAATTTTGTGAGGTCACAGCAAACTTTCACCACCAAATCTTAGTCTGCTCATCCTCGAGTCAAAGTGGACATTCTCGCTACAATTTGAGGAAATTCCCTCAAGGCTTTCTAGAGATAGAGAGAATGAAAGGTACACAAGTTTATAGTGAGCTTAATCTTTGACCATTACATTGTAATCAATTCATACTCATGTCCAAGTGCATGTTTGTGCCAAATTTAACAAAGTTTTGAGAATTAGACAGACTCAAGTTCACAGTGACCTTTGACTACCAAATCCTTATCAGTTCATCCTCAGGTGAAAGAAGACATTTGTGCCAAAGTTGAAATTTCCTAAACATACCTGAGATATCTTGATCATGAGAATGAGACGGACGCAAGTTCACAGTGACCTCTGACCACCAAATTCTTATCAGTTGATCCTTGAGTCAAAATGGACGTTTGTGCCAAATTTGAGGAAATTCAGGCCTTCTTGAGATATTTCGTTGATTAAAATGAGACAGACACAAGTTCATAGTGACCTTTGATAACCAAATCCTTATCAGTTTATCTAAGAGTCAAAGTGGATGTCGGGCCAAATTTGAGGAAATTAGTAGAAACGTTTGTTAGATATTTTGTTGGCGAGAATGGGACGAATGAACATTAAGCACATACGGAGGCGAAGACGGACGTAAATCCCAAAAACATAATGCCTCTCTGGCCTCAGCTGTCACCGACGCAGAGGCATAAAAAATCCCAAACACTGAGATGAAACAAGTCTATTACAAATGCACATAAACAAATTAAATGTCTTTCATATTAAGGCCATCTTCCTCTCCTTTATTTCAGCGATCACAAAAACATCTTTTTTATCCATCCAGGTTGCGTTAAACAAGACCACTCGTGGTATTTGAGAAGTTTTATTTTTTCTTTTTTTTCAGCATTTCTTACAACAATACAGACGTCACAGAATACATAGTTTTACAAACACAAAGCACACCACCACCTTGGTTGCTGCTGCTGCTGCTGCTGCCGTAAAGGGAAGGGGGAAATGCTGCGGGTTCTGGAAGTCGCCAGTTCAGCCTTTGGGCCATCCTTCTTTTCCAGAGACTTCCCTCATCTGTTATATCTAGAAAGAACCTGCCCTTCAGGGGTTGCCACTTTGGGACCTTTCTGCAGCGTAGCAGTTATGAGAACAATGGAAAAAAGCTTTCTTTTGAGACATGTAGGGGTAAAACAAAACGTTTCTAGACTATGATCTGAGCATGATGTTACTCCAACTGAGAGGAGGCGGACATGGAGGCTAAAAGAAAGAGGCTCAGTTGGACTTGTTGCAACTAAAGAGCAGTTCCATCGTTCTGCTTGTTTGCAGTTGGGAAGTAGGATTCTCTCCATTGGATAAAACTAACAAAAGATCTTTCCTTGCTTCATGTTCTACAGTTTTTCAGGGTACTCTGCAGAAAAATTACACCACCTAAATCTTGACCATCTAGTCTCGAGTAGTTAATTATTACTTAAATCTTTTATTCCTGTACAGTGAAATAACGGATCTTCAAATGATCTTTTTTTTTAAAAATACAGAAGGCTTCTTTTATTCCAGCCATTTTTTCCCCAAACATCATTCCCAGACCCTTCCAACTTACAACAGGACTTTGATATTATATACTTCTGTGTGTGTCTGTTGATGTGTATGCGTGTGTGTGTACGTGTGTGTGAACTCTATGTCATTTACACCCAACATTGTAAACATACATAGAACTATATTACATGTGCTTGCACTGCATCTTGGAGGGGGGAGAAATTTTGGTTTACTTCACTAGAACACCACAAAAGGGGTAAGAAAGGGAAGGAGGGAAGGGCTTGTGAGAGGAAGAAGAGGTGGAGGAGGAGTGTCAAACTCCTTTTCAAGGTTGTGAGGTTATTCTCAGTTTGGTTGAAAGCTCAGTTTTAGTGGACAGGCCCTTTTTTAAAAAAAAATTCTCTTAAGCAACAGGGGCATGGAGGTAAGAGTTTTCTCTCCGGGATAGGGATCAAACAAACAAAAAAAAAGAAGCTTTCTGTCAAATCTTCAGGATAGAGCCCATTGTCCAGCACCATCAAAATGTCAAAGAAGAGCTAGAGGGGAAAAAAAGAAGTCTTTATATTCAGAATTAAGTTCCTTTCAGGTCCAGCTCCAGCAGCGTGAAGCTACCAGGTCTCAGCCTGCTTTAGCCGGGTGTCAGGGTTCTCCAGTGACGACCCTGTGAACCTGTACAGGGAGTCATGTCAGTGTGGCAGAGGAAACAAGCCTGTTGACCAGTGGGATTGCAGGTCTTCTTTTTTTTTTTGTGAGTGGCCAGGCAACTGGTCGGAGAGTCAGTGAGTTCTGCTCAGTCATTCAGTTTCATCCAGTTTTTAACCTCCTGAAAGAGCCAGTGGAGTCTCAATGACAGCCGTCTTGTCTCTGGGCTCTTGGAGGGTTTGGCGTGAACGACCCAGGCCACGAGAGAGAGGAAGGAAAACAAATGACGGTCGACGGGGCGGGCGATGAAATCCAGGTGAGAGGAGGAATGGACTGGAACGACGAAAGGTGGGAGGATGGGGGAGGAGGGGTGTGCTCTTTACAAGTAGACACGCCTCAGGTCTCCGGGTGAGGTGATGGTGTTGCACTGCGGGCACAGCTTCTTGTTCCCCTGTGAAGGACGCAGAGACAATATTTAGCTTTTGTTGCTTAGAAAATGAGTTCAGGTCAGAAGATGCATTCACCCTGAGTTATAGCACTGCAGCAACTCTCCTAATATGTCAAAACATTGAACATTTGTTGGTTTCAGCTTCTTAAATATGAGGATTTGCTCACACTTTTGATTTGTTTTTCCTCATGTTGTGATGCGCTCCTCTGCTTAACTAATGCAAAGCTAATATATGATGTAAGAAAGTCACCAAAATCTGACTTCATTCACCTTCTCAGTTTTCCTGTTTGTCTTCACTATCAATTGAATGCATAAATACAATATTAATAATTAAAGATAAACATAAAAACAAAAAACAATATATAATATTATCTCAAATATGAGTTTTGCTGCAGACATTTGTGTTCATTTTTGTCATTATTAGCACATAAATACCTGAGTTACATCAAAAAAATGTGTACTGTGAGGTCACAGTGACCTTTGACCACCAAAATCTAGTCGGTTTATTGTTGAGTCCAAGAGGTTCATTTATGCCAAATATGGAGATATTCCCTAAAGGTGCTCTTGAGATAAGTGAATTAGACAAGTAAAGTCACAGCGCTTTTGACCTTTGACCACCAGCATCAGATGAGTTCATCTCTCAGTTAAGGTAGATGTTCGTGCCATGTTTGAAGAAACTTCCACAATTGAAGAGATATTGCAGCCATGATATTAGGACAGACAGATAATCCAAAGGCAGAATGCCTCCGGCCACGGTTGTCAACGGTGCAGAGGAATAAAATTCATGATTTTCTGAAACCGACTCCTCAACAAAGAAAGAAGTGTTTCTTTTGTTTAAAAGCCGCTGCTCTACTAAAAACATCAACATCATTAAAATCATGACATAAATGTTCACCAAAGCAACATTTATATCGTTATTATCATAAATGATATGATACGGCATCCTTATTTTTAACCACCAACGACATTAGTTTTGGTCTGACAGAACAAACTATTTGTTACCAAGAGTTCACAGAATGTGTGACGGGTTTCTCTCACTGTCTTTTTATTTGACATTCTTCAGACTACAAAACAACTGGAAAAGTTAGCAAAAATGAAAATAATTATTTGTGGTGATAAATAAGACACACTGAACCAACATCATCCACTCTGCTGCAGAACATCCTATATTCACAGGGCGTGCATGTTTAGAATACTACGTGTCTTTTGACAGTTTACCAGTGCTTGTCATATAACTGCTACTTCCTCCTCCCTCTGTGTGAAGGTAAACCAGCCTGTTGGCGGCAGAGTCCTCCCTTCACTCCTCTGCGCTGCTTTGATAGTGTGCCATCTGCAGTAAAGCAGCAGGCGATAATATGCAACACAGGGCTGACAGAGTAACAGCATTTAGACTGGGTGGTCTCCACCACTGTCCTCCATCTCTCCGTCTCTTCCCTGCCGCCTCCTTCTACCAGTCAGCTCATTCCTCTGTATTGTTGGGCGGTAACTGCTGGCTGCAGGCGCATTCCTGCCGTTTGCTGTTTTTGCATTGGTTACAGATGTATGAAGAAATATGTCAAAATGAATTAAGCAAATAAATACATACAGTGGTTCAACTAGAGGAGGAAGCTTTAGCAGTTGCTTCTTTTAGTTTATGAATACTTGCAGCTACACATCTGGGCTGCAAAACTGACCATCAAATATCGCTTTGGTATGTGGAGACTTTTATCAGTCCACTGAGATGTGTGTAGAAGGTGAGTAAAACATAAGAGAGTGTGAGTGTAGTCTTTCCCCAAAAAACACTCTGTGTGACATCTAACACGGGTGCAACAGAATGCAATGATCTCATAACTGGAGCACCTGAACCTACCAAATCCTCACTGGTCAGTACAAACTGTACCGGCTAGTCTGACCCTGAAGATTTATAGGCTTCTTTTCCTGTAAGCCACTGAATAAACTCTTTTCGGTGCACGGTCGAAAGGTAGTCTAAAGGGCGAACACACGCACTCGAGAGGACTGAGGTGGTGCATGAGTCTGACAGATCTCACACCTTCCCGGTAAGAGGATTTGTGGCTCCAGAGTACTCAAAACTGTCTCTTCATGTCTCAGAAGAGAATAAAGAAGAAAGAAAAACGGAGGCTGTGAAGAAAGAGAGAAGATGATGTGTGGAAAAGACTGAGGTGCTTTAAAACGGAGGCAAACAGGTATCTCCAGTAGCGCTGGATATGGGTTGAGATTTTTCGATACGAGCTCTCTTGTTGGTTGCACGCCTGCCAAAAGCTGTGTACTCCTGTTTAGCGTGGGTGGTAAGTGTGTGTGGGTGTGTGCCCGTCACGCTGCGCTCCAGCTGCCTTGCTCATTAAAGCGGTAAGGGGCTGGGCTGACGTTAACTAGATTCCCAGGCATTTACTTTGATCAGCTTGGCCCTCCCGTTTTTATAGCTGTCTCCAGGCTACGAGTTTAATGCCCCATACATTAGACCTGCGACGGCAGCACACGCACACACACACACACACACACACACACACACACACACACACACACAAATTACACAGGTACATGGCAGATGGAAACAATGGACCTTATTCAAGAATGTTTTCTTATAGTCTCCCTTGAACAATTTAATAAAAGACAATTAGAGAAGCCTACGAGTAATTTATAAAACGTGCTCAGGCTGTTTTGTTTGTAGCCACGGGAAACTCTTCATGAATCAGTATTGATCTTATATTGGACGCACGTTCCAGGCGATCATTAACACATCTAAATGCCCTATTAAACAAGAATGAGAGCAGCCATCATGAGGTGCGCTTTTAGCCTTATTATCCTCTCACTATATTTTAAAGTGACATGGCATTTAAATGATACCTGAAATTTGCTGAAAGAATGTTGATCAAATGCCAAATTTGTAGCATTTTATTCATTCTACTATCAAACATCAATCAATTCACTGGGCAATTTTGGTACTGCACTGGACTAAAAATTTGTTGCCACATCTGAGGGTGCACTATTTGCTATATTGCACGACAGAAAATTAATTTTGTTGGATTGCTAATAATTAAGGATCCTGACCACCAGAGGGCAGGGCTGGTGTAAACGTCTTTCAACCGGTTTGATACTAAGGTAAACACCAGACCAGTAATTAGGATTTGACCATTAGGTGTCGCACTTGAGTCATCAGCAATCACCCGAGGGGTACATCATTTAATTGTAATTCCTTCAGCTATCTATTTCTGCCCCTGTTTCTGTGTTTGGTCCTGCAACTATGCTAAGAGTGTGTTTACAAATGCAAGAATAACATCAACAGGGGGTAAAGGTGGGGAACTGCTTGTGAGAAATTGCTGACGTGTGTCCCAACTGACCAAGAAAAGGTAATACAAGTAACTGAGGAAATAAAAAAGACAGTGAGAGTGAGAGAAAAAACAATGATGGAATGATGGACATGTGGAGAAAAGAGGAGAGAAGAGCAAATAAACAAACAAACAACAAGGAGACTGTTGATCCTCACAGCAGCAGAGAGCCTGTGCTCCATTTACCACATTAGCTCCAGCTAATTACTCACTACTGAATATATTAGACTAACTAATAACCCACAAAACCACTGACTCTGTGTGTGCGCATGTGTGTGCGCGTGTGTGTGTGGAACCGAGGCACTATGTAGAACTCACTGGAGGTTCGAGTTGACCACTTTATTCCAACATTTAAACAAGCCTTTTGGGGGCCATTCCATATAAGCTTTTGCCCTACTAAGAACTGGAAGTGTTTGTGTTGCTTCCATTGTGTGTGTGTGTGTGTGTGTGTGTGTGTGTGTGTGTGTGTGTTGCTTCCATTGTGTGTGTGTGTGTGTGTGTGTGGTGAGAGAACAGGTCATTTGAGGAATATTCCATTTTAGTTCCTCCCTATGGGGCACAGCTACAGAGTGGAACTCACTGACTATGAAATGAGGCTGCAATAACTGCATGTCATAAGGAGCTGCCCTGAAGCACGGAGGAGTGTGTGTGTGTTTGTGTGTGTGTGCGTGCGTGAGTGGACAAGTGTGCGTACCAGAGTCCTGAGCCAGCATTCTTCACAATGGACGTGCCAGCACTGGATGGAGGTGAGCGGCATCGTGTAGGAGTCCTAGAAACACAGAGAGGGAGAGAAAGGGAGACGGGAACAATGAAATGACACCAAATTCAAACTGCACACACGCCGGGTAACAACAACCAAAAACAACACTGTACATTCCCTGACCGACGGCTTCAAACCACTAACCATGAGACGACACAGCCAGCAGCCACAGAACCACTGAGCAAGGCAGCATGGGGAGCAACTGAACCGGCAACCTGCAGGTCACACACACACACGCACGGACACGATATCGGGCAAGCAACGAGCAGAGACGGTGGGGAGCAGGCAGAGGGGAGGAGAAGATGAGGGAGAAAGCCACGAATGAACCCAATCTGATGGGCGCTCTTTTCTTTTCCTCTTGAAAAGAACGGATAAATGAGGGAGGAGGAGGAGTTGTGGGGAGGAAGAGGAGCGGAGGAGGGAGGGAGTGCCTTACCCTCCGTAAGGGCTGTGGGAGGAGCCTCTTTATGCCGCTGCCGTAGCCACCAATCACAAGGCCCCTGTACAGGCAGTACAGGCCGAGGGGGAGGGACTTAGGCTGCCTCTCTCCGACCTCATTGGCCAGTGGCCGGGGCCCTGGCCACACCCCTAGGCTCTTGATCTCTGCGCCTGACTGGATAGCAGGCTTCCTCTGCGGAAGGGGAGGGGTGGGGGTGGGAGAGGAGAGGGGGCGAAAGGTGGCAGCGAATCATAGAGGCGGGCTTGTACTGGTCGAGCACTCACAGACACCACAGTGCGACACACACACGTGTGGACAAACACACAGATGCACGCGCACACACACACGAGCGCGTACAGCCTGACCAGCCGATGAACAAACTGCTGTGAGGAAATGCGTAAGAACTCTTATCTGTTCACGCCGACTTTGTTTTGTCAAGTAATTAAAACTATGAACGTTAATTAAGGTCAGCAGGACGACAACTCGAGAAACTCAGCTGAGTCATTCACTCTGCATTTGATAGTTTAATGGTTATTGTTGCAGTATATTTTTGCTATCACTGGTTATTTCTGAGGTGCCGCAAAATGGAATGCAATGAATGTTAATCATCATAGCAGAACTGCAATTAACAACTATTTTCATTATCGATTAAAGAGTCGATAACATTCTAGATTAACAGGTTAGTTGTTCGGTCTATTAAATGCCAGAATGATGGGGGGGGGGAATTTTTAAAAGTTTTCAAATATCGTGTTTTTTTTCCTGACCAACAGATCTGAATATATCCAGCTTGCTATCACCGAGGACTAAAGAAACCAGAAAAAAAATTTCAGATTGATTAATCAACTAATTGTTGGTGTTCTAAATGGTGTTAGTGCAATGTACTTCTGAGAACATTTTGGTCCCCAGATTTTGCTGCAGAGTGAGTGCTTTCATGCTCAACTGGTTGTGTTGGGCACTTGTAATGCTCACGTCTTGCTCTTTCCTTTTAATTCTTCCTCTAGCCTAATTGCAGGCTACCACAAAATATTAATTTCACTGTTCTTAAGTCTTTCTTATCAATATAGACAAGATTAAACTTTAAGTTGAGGTCAACAGAGAACACTAATATCATCACACTGGCTAATTTAGAACTATCTGTCTTACATCAACAATTAACAACATCAACAACCATTAATAACTAATATTACAATTATGACTTTATTATTATTATTTTTAAATTGCATATTCTTATATGAATAAATGCACTTCCTAATAAGACTTTGCTGAACTCCCCTTCCTCAGACGACCAGTAGGTGGGGGTAGAAATCCACTGATAAGTCAAACCTCAGCACTGAGCTCGCTTCAGGACCATGAGAGGATGAACTTGAGCCAACTTGGCTGCAGCAGAGGGACACTTGTTTTCTACTTACACACAACAACCTGAGCACTGGAAGGTTATGATCCGTGCACAACAAACACCGAATCATAACTCTGCTATAAATTTTTTGGAGGCTGCAGTGGAATTCTGCGGCTTCTCTGAAATGCTTCCTGAGTGCCAACGAGTTAAAGCAGTCTAATGACTTTTACATCAGGCACACAGTGACGGGGAGGGAGCGCAGTGATGAGTTACAGACAGACAGAGACGGATTAGTGAAACATTGGTGTGTGTGTGTGAAATTGTTCAGATATTGGTGTTTCTTCGTATGCTTGTTTGTGTGTGTGTGTGTGTGAGAGAGAGATGAGGGACAGTGACAGATGAGCGGTGAAGAGCCGTGTGTCCGCGGGGCAGTGAGTGATCGATAGCTGTGCCTTGCCCTCCGTGTCACCTCGGGCACCCAGCGACCTTTAGGAAGCGCAGGCGTCGGTAATTACCCGCTTTACACACACACACACACACACACACACACACACACACACACACACACAGAGGATGCCGACGCTGCACTGTCCACAAGCTTGAAGGGTGACAGGATGGGTACTTGACACAAAGTGGGGAACACAAACTGATGGGGGGGTACAGGTGCAGTCGTGTCTCAAGCATCTGATGAACATGGATATTGACAAATGTCCCTCATTCTGCCTGATAAAGCTCAGACTCATCTTCATGCTTTACGATACAATAGAGTTCATTTGATTCTCACTGGGCTGTATCAACTACATATAATCTCTTCCATGTGCTGCCTGTCATAAATATATATTTATATATGGTGAAACTTGATAGCTTTTGAGGGCCGTTCTGCATTTCCCACTGCAGTCTCTTATCCAAACACACATTCAATTGACTGGCAAAGCCATGCAAGAGCAAAAACCACCACAACAAGACAACACCACCACTCACGCTTATAAAACTACTTAGACATCCACAAACTGAGGGAGGGGAGATGCAAACAGTTCCTACATGCACACTTCAAGAAGTACCCAGCAAACAACACAATAAACTTCACATTATGGAATTTGAGTGTCTGCTGCCCAAAGTGAAGTAAAAAATGAAGAAATTAAAGGGTAAATATAGCATTTTTTAACTTCCATTTTCTCTGTTTTTATGTTTTAGTAACTAGTATGGAAGGCAATTACTGAAACTGCTTCGGTATTTAGAGACTGCTGCAGCCTGCAGTGGCAAAATAGGCTGGAATGTAACTACTCAGGGCATGTATGCACCATCATTTTTTTCCTGTTTGCCACTGACAGGTTTAAAAAAATATTCTAAGTGTCTGACAAAATTATGGAAATGATTCCAACAGAGATAGACCTTTTTGTTAAAGAGAAGATCTTTTCTGTTTAACCAAAAACAGCCCTGAAATCACTATCGCCAAGCCAACCAAATGCCCTTTAATAAACAGTCATTTCAATTTATATAGATTTGTATGGTATTATCTTGATTATGTCAACTTTGAATTAAGTGTGTTTTATGATGATACAATTGGCAATTTCGGGGCTGTTTCTAGTTGAAGAAAAAATCTTACTCTCTCCAAAAAAAGGGCAATCTCTGACTGTGATGATAACAGATTATTAAGACTATGGTCCTATGCAGGGACTGTGG
Organism: Plectropomus leopardus; assembly: GCF_008729295.1. Taxonomy (NCBI): domain Eukaryota; kingdom Metazoa; phylum Chordata; class Actinopteri; order Perciformes; family Serranidae; genus Plectropomus; species Plectropomus leopardus. The sequence goes on from NC_056474.1 coordinate 27,055,001, forward strand.
ATCCCTCAAAAGAATCTGAAGACCAAAACTAACAGCGAGGTAAAAAAAAAAAATCCTGTTTATCACAAGGCAAAAGTAGAGGGTAAGCACAGACAAGTTTGACCTTTGAATGTAATCTTTAAATAACAAGATATGATTACTATTTGCAGGCTGCTTACATGTACAACAGTGGCGTTTATGCCCAGTTTTCATTCTGTGCTGTTCATGAATTGAATCTATCATAAACCTAATCCAAATACCTGCAAAGCACAGTGTGGCCAAAAAGCTTACAAGTAATGCCTGAAGCCTCCTTTCAAAAACCATCTACTGTGCCGTGGATCATGGGATACTCTATTTTGTAGAGACTGCAGCAGCTGTGTCCTAAAAACAAGGGGAATTCAAAAAGTAATGCCTCCAACTCAACCGCAAGCAGAGATTTTCTTTTCAAGCTAATTAAAAATTGGTACACACATTTCTGTATGGATCTTCTTGAGGTTAATATAATTGTTTTTTTTAATATTTTTTTACATGAATCTCAAGAAGACCCATACAGAAATGTGTGTACCAAATTTCTGACAAGTTTGAAAAAACCTCTGCTTGTAACTGAGTTGAGGGCATCACTTTTTGAAGTGCCCTCAAACAATAAATTGGGGCAAAAGAAGGCAATATTTCAGTAGCTTTTGACATGGGACGGGCCTTTTCAGCCTGTTATGACACGTTTTGGCTTATAATGCTGATTTTGGAGGATACAGCCACTGGATCGAGACTATCTATGTGCAACTGTTAGGAAATTTGCTCAATTTGAAGATATTAGGAGGGTCCTGTTCATTAAGCTCAAACAGAGCAAAGAGCAACACCCTCCTTTCCTCAGGGATTTTGGGAGATTGGCTCCTACTACAAACCCCAGCACTGACTGCCAATCCTTTAAACCATGGCCACACCTCTATGTGATACCACATGAAGTTCTACAAACGTAAGAGTCAGTGCCCCCTTACAGAAGGCCCAATCCTGCCGTGAAGGGTTGACGTGAAACAGAGAGCATGCGTATGAATGTTATACGCACCATGCAGATGAGACACTTGTATCGATCTCCTCTCAGTATCTGCCGCTCCAGCTCTCTGATTCGAGCCTTCAGGGCCTCCATGGTGGTAGCCGTGGACTCCTCCTCTGTTACCCTGCAGGAGAGAGAGAAAGAGACAGAGGGAGAGATGTTTAGTGTTGACATTCTAAGACGTATTGACAGGTACGAGATAGTATGTAAAATTACACACCAGCAACTGTTGGAGAAATTAAAGTCAGATTGTGTCCACACTGGAGTAAATGTGAAAACGCTGTTCAAAACACTTCAACAACAGTGTTTGGAGGTGGTTTTGGTTAAAATCTTTGTTGAAATTAGCTGTGTTTACTGAAATGCACATTTCACCATCATTTAAATTTTCCTCACACCCCCCTTCTTAACTTCCCTGTTTTGACTTTGAGTTAAGTGCCTTTTTCTCTTTTTTTTTTAAAATCTCATATTCATCCTCTGCACCTCCTCTGTTAGGTTTTTCCATCCATGCCCATCTATTCACTGAGATTTATTTCCTTGCCTCGTGTCCTCACTTCATCCCTCCTTCATTCCATCTGCCGCCCACCCTTTCTTCCTGCCTCTAAACAGCCTCTGATTAATGTGTAGCATGATAACAGAAAATGTGCATTTAACACTGTCCGACAGCATATGAAGCAGCCATAACTAAATCAATACGGGCGACGCGCAGACCACAACGCTGCAGCTGATGATGATTTGGCGCTGCGAGAAGAGGCCGCACGAGCCAGCCACGTGTTTATTACGGCCATTCACTCGTTCTCTGGCAAGATGCAATAGCAGTGTGTGTATGTGTGTGTTAGAATGGGAGTGAGTGTGCGTTTATGGTGATGTGGTCATTTCGCAGCCTGATAGCAAGCTGATCTATGGTATTGATCTGGATGGGGAAGGACAAGCGGAGAGAAGGAAGAGCGGGTGAGAGGGAAATAGAGCGATAAGTGGCTGTGTGTAGGGCGGGGATATAGCTTCATCTGCTGCATCCTCAAACGGCAGAGGCTCCAGGTAAAGAAAAACAAGGGCAGACTTTCTCATTTTCCGATTAAGCCACAGGTTTCTTTGAACACCTTTTTACTGTATGCAGTGATACGAGTAGATCTACATCTGATTTCCTTAAGTCTTATCATCAAATAAGCTCATTAAAATAAATTGAACATTTAGACTAAATTGCAGGTTAGATTAAAATTAAACATTTCAGGTTTGCATGGCCATCACCGGATTTCTTCAAACACAGTGTTAAGCTACACTGTGAAAGCTGAGCAGGGAAGCTTTATGTTTGCAGTTAGTTTAATTTCTTTTTGATAGAAACTTGCCCAGGAGCAACAAAAACTCTCTGAAACTCTGAGTGTAACTGTTCATATTGATTTGCCGACAACTTCTAATCCTGTCTACTGAAATGTGTCCCTCCCTGCACAGCTATATACTGCCAATAATTTTGAGGTATATTTCATGTTTTAAAAAGCTCGATCAAAATGCGTTTTTGCTTACATTTAATACCTTAGCTCCTTTTTTCAAGGAAAAACACTATTCTTTCCCTGATTTCAGCTTCTTAAGGGTGTCATATTTGCTAAATTTAATATTTGGACTGTTTGTCAAATTAAGCAGTAAGATATCACAATGTGCAAATGTGTGACAGAAAGCTTCACTATTTTTTTTTACTTAAACATGCGATTCATTATAAGAAGTATTCAACAGATTAAACTTAGTTTTTAACTGCAACAAGGGCTGGGTATCACTACTTGATACCTTTAAGGTATCGAGAAAACTTACTCAGTACCGAGCAGTATCAAAACTTCTCCAGTCAAACGATACCAACGCATTTAGTCTTTTTTCAGGATTTCACACACACTCACAGCCTGCCACAATTAAAACATCTGCTGCCACATTTTGATTTTCTTTTTTTGGAGCTGGCAGTTGTTCACAAGATGCACTGTTAAAATATATATTCACCATTGGGTTATTCATTACTCCACACTCTTGCAATGCAGAGCACACTTTGGGCACAAACAGCGAAGCAGAACACCAGGCTCACTGAAAGTAAAACTTGACCATTCATTGCACTGGGTCTAAAGATTGCTTTCACTCACAGACAGCAGCTCCTCTCATCCACTGATTTGATCAGCTTTGGATCCACTAATTTATAACCCACCCCACTACTCAAAACTCCACAAACTGTTACTGATGCAAAACAAAAGAAGAGTTTTGCTTGTTGTGCTTGCACAGACTCGCAAAACCTCCAAATTTAGAGAGGGTACACAGAATGATGCACAAGGACACACGGGCGAGGGGAAAAAAACCCAAATGCTTCCATTCAACTGATGAGTATCAAATGAAGTACTCTGTTGGTATCGTTATTACTTTAGGAGTACTGGTCTAATTTTTTAAACAATGTGCGGACCTTGTTGCAGCCCTGCTTATGGCAGTTTATAGCTTCGGGGTGGGTGCTTCTTCCTTTCTGCATCATCCATCACAAAAATGAAATGTTCGATTGATTGAGTATTATCTGTTACATAATAAAATGATGAAATATTTTAAAGATCAGTGTAGACATTCACGTGAGATGTGAGGTGTCAGGTACAGATTGGAAACAACACTGAGCTGTTTTGTGTCCTCCATTGGGAAATTTGACCTACTCTGGCTCCTCCCTGTAACCCATCACCATTCCATGTCTATAAAGACCTAGTTGGGACTTCTAGCCTGACTTGCCACTCCATGCACTATAAACTGCTTTACCCTCTCCTCTTATTAGTTCTGAGCTTGTAAAAAGCCATTTAGCCTTGATTAGCCTGCTAGCTTATAAAGCAGCAGTGGACTCTGGGCTGGACGGGACTGGATGGGGGTTGTCCCTAAAACAAGGCTGTCTCTCGCTTTTAACTGCTCTAATAAAGCCCCCTGTCTCTCAGTCGAGTACAAAACTCTGCCAAGGGCCTCTCCTTTCTTGTCTAACCTGAGCTAAAGAACAGAGATGGAGAAAGTTTTTTATTCTCGTTGTCTCCCAACAACACTCAACTCTCTGGATCATCTATTCTGTGTCTTTAATGAATATTCATTTAGCACAGCAGATTTATAGAACACTACATCTCAAAAGTTGTTTAATTTCCCAATGCTATAAAAAGTAACATGTTAATCTATCTTTATGTGGCTGTGCCATCTAAACAGGGGGGCAGGAGGGTGGAGGGGGCTGCAGCAGGGGGTGGCGGAGGTGCAAAGATTTAATGGAGGTAAGAAGGAGAAAAGGAAGATTTCATAGGGCCAAGGAAACAAAAGACAACTCTCTCAGGGCTAAATGTGACACACAGGGAGATAAACTGCCTCTCAACCAGAAAGAACCACAAGTAAAAATCCTTGAGTGTAAGCCCTTTATGCTATTTGTGTGTGTTGCTGATTTAAGCTGGCTCAGGGGTTTTCAACCTTTTCAGTCTTGGAGCCAAAAATACAGAAATTTATGTCACTCTGGGACCCAGGCTTAGCAAACATGTCATGTCCACTCACAGAAACAAGCTTACAGTTCAATTTGGGTTACAACCTTAAAAGTGAGGTATTCCTGGTTCAGGAAATATACAAGAATCAGCTGTCTGAGTTGGCTGCTACAACAGCAGGTTATGTGGGTCCCAGGGGGACACTAATAGAACTTACAGGTTTGATCCTGATTCGTGAGGCTGTATGAATGCAGGTATTGATGATGATAGAACAATGCGTGTCAGGCTTTTGCAAAAGTTAGATGGGCTAATATACAAAAAGTTGTGAATCACAGTGTGTTAGAGTTGTGGATGATAGTTTACCAGCATTTGCAAGTTAGGAACTAAAAGTCAAAGATTTAATTGACCTCTGTATTCTAGTGCTGACACTTTCCAAAAAGCTTATACTGTATAGATAATGGTTGTAGCTACGGTGACATTCTGCATTGGTTTATGGGCTACCATTCTGAAGCCTCAAATTCGGCATCTCGGCTGTGGCCACCTTGGTTATTTGGAGCCAAATGTGACCATATTTGGACAAGAGGTTGGAACTGTGGAGGAACAAGGGGTGGCTCTGACTCAGACTGAAGCGACGCCTTGCAGACAGCCTGTCACTCAAGCAGTTCTGTTCCTAAATATGTATGAATTTAGGTCTTAACGTGATGAATTGTAATAATTTTCATTCCCCAAGACAGTTGTCATGAATATTAAAATGAGCATTGGAGACAAAAACCATTTTTTTTGCACAAGGCTGTAAATGTGTTTATTTCTTCTGTAAAGTTGTGCTTTTAGCATGGGGGTCTAATGGGGCGTTGGGATGGTCTGTTCTGGAGACAGCCTCAAGTGGCCATTCAATGAAGTTGCAGCTTTGTAAAAAGTGAGGAGCATGTTTGCCTCGAAGTTGAACCTTTTTAAATGGTCAATGATACAAAAAAAAAAAAAAAAAAAGTGCAAAGAATATATGCTTAGCGCCTTGTCACACTGGTGGTGGTTGTAGTATAGTGTGGAAACATGACACTTCCGAGTACAACTGCAACCCTTGCCTCAGCTGAAAAGAGAAAAAAAATGCTTTGGTGGACACACAACACTACTGGAGTGCACCCAGTGCTATGTGGCCGATTTAGTAAGTCTAAGGTTAAGCAGTTTTTTTTTCCTCCATTGGACAATCAACTGTTTGAAATATATTAAAAAGTATGTAGAACTTCAGCCAACTAACAGAGAAGGCAAAAATACTACAGTATTTGGTGGCAACCTTTTCAACTGTAGCTACAACCTAAAATGATACATACTGAAATCATCTTATATCAATTACGAGCCTCTAAATTGAATCAAAATCGTATCATGGCAGACTTTGTGGTATCAGCAAATATTGCATCATTGTCCACCTAGAATTGAGAATTTTGCAATCTGAATATTGATGCACACAGATCTTTATAAATCAGTTAAAAGCAAGAACTCAGCAAAATGAAAAAAAAAATGCTGAACCCACATCTAAAGCGCTCAGTTCACATGTAATAAAGCAGTGAGTATTCCCCTGCACCGTGTCCTTGGCGCTCCATTCAGTATTTTTTGCTGTCAGTACGACAGGTTGAGCATGTACGCGCCTCTCTCCAATTACGCATATTAACTGGTATGTACTGTACATCTGTTTGCTCTGGGCTGTGTGCAATTGTGTGTTTGAGTTTGTGGGCTCAGTGGGACGAGGCTCTGGCTTGGTAGGTTTTAAACTGAAGCTGTGGCCTTGATCTGAAGGCCTGGCATCATAAAACCTGAGGAACCAACACTGAAATACAACTTCCATTCGCGCAACACGCCACTACTCCAACTCGGTTACTGCCCCGCAGGGCTTTTTGAATGCTGTGTGCGTGTATGTGAGTGAAAGAAAGTGAAATTGCGGCGCATTTCCATCTCCAGTCACCACTATGGCGACAAGCAAGCAAGAAAGCCCTGACAGAGATAGATAGATGGCTGTGCCTCCCCTCTATTTAGCGCTCTGTCCCCAACGTGTGTGGGGCTATTTCTCATTTCATTAGTGTGTGTGTGTCTGTGTGTAGCTGAAGACCTCCGCCATCCGTCTCAATCAGCCGCGTGTCTTAATCTACTGTCTCCCCACATTTTGGCCTCACTCAGCCTCCTTTCTTTACACAGCGAATGATAAAATTACGTAACAATTAATTCTAAAAACACAACATTCTTGCAAACATTTTATCCACCAGGTAGGGAAATAAATCTCTCGCACATCGGTGCTGTGAAAATAGCAGCGGTAAATCCCTTTAGAGCATCATTCTCTGCTGCACCCTGTTAACCGAGGCCTTAACTACACTGACACACCATGATAAAACATTTAAGTCACTATTGATTTCCCCTGCCTCAGCCTGATCTGTGTGTGTGTGCAGGTCTCAGATGGCAAAAGGGAAAGGGAGGAGGGGGGGGCCGTTTTGTAAGTGCCTGAGAAAAAATTGAGACAGAGGACGGGAAGAAAAGAGAAATGGGAAAGAGAAAGAAGGGAGAAAGAGAGAGAAATGTGGCTTAGCGACAACAATAAAGAGAAGAACCAGAGAGGAGAAGGCAGCAAGAGCGACTGGGCAGCATGTGTGTGTGTGTGTGTGTAGAGGGGGGGTGGTGGAGGGTAGAAATCTAGCTTCATCACTTCCAAATTGAGGACAGATTCAATTATTTGCAGAAACCACATGGAAATCTCTTCGCATTGTTCCAGCTGGAGCACCAAATTTGGCAGCAATTGCATTGGCGGCATTGGAGGGGCCATTTATCTTGGAGGGGAAAGAGTGTCTCAGGCGTTGTACGTTTCTCTCTGTGTATGTATGTGTGTGTGTGTGTGTGAGCTCATTTATCTTGCGGGGGAATGAGCAAGGGAACGAGGACGCCCCGGGAGGCGACCAGATCATTACCCATCTGGGATCAGAGACAGAGAGCGAGAGAGAGAGAGAGAGAGAGAGAGAGAGAGAGAGAGAGAGATTTCACTAACACTGCCCTGTGCAAAGCCAAACACACACACACACACACACACACATACACACATGTGTACAATGTATCAATGTAACGAAAGGAGACAAATCTCATTTTCATTTGGGGACGGAGGGGCACAGAAGCTCCACAAATACGTGCATTTATAGCAAGCGGAGAAGAGTGAGGCAGGGAATTGTTCCAGCCAGCTGACTGCTTGTTCCACTGCAATCATTCAGCATCTAGTTGGCTCCCTCTAAATGGATACTCAGATTAAGGCATGTTCTGCTCCAGGTGGCCAATAAGACCTGGACTACAACATCATGTAGCAACATGTACGCCTACATTTTGGCTGGAACAAAGTCATAATGTCACATTTTCTTTGGAGATTCTTGGAATTTAAGGTAGTTACTTTCGGCAAAAGAGACGATTCACACTAACTGAATTCTCAGAAATTCAGTTTAGTTCAAAACTAGAGTTACTGCCTCCTGGTTGTTTGCCTCCATTCACCAGGCAAGCTGCATTTACAGTTTACATCCATTTCTGTGAAAATGTGAATGCTTCACCCACATTATCCCCCTGCCAGCACAGAAGATCTATACAATCAGCACAGTTTCAAGGACACCCAAAATTAGTGTCACCAATTCAGTATCTGAACAAATGTCTCCTCTTCTGTTCCAGAGTTATGGCACTGAGTAACGGCCAGAAAAGAGTTTTTGCTGAACATGATGTCACAGTGAAGCTGACCTTTGACCTTTTGGATACCAAATGTCATCACTTCATTATTATATTTCCATTAGCCATTTGTATGAAATTAAGTCAGAATCACTGCCTCAATTCTTCAGTTATGGCCAAAAACTTGTTTTCGTGAGGTCTCACCCTTTAGACTTGGACTACTGACTTTATCCCAATCAGACCTCTTAGGTCTTCAGACATTAGCTTGTTGGTTGTACTCAGAATAAGAAATGGTGCTTCTAGTTACTGTGGACCTGCCCTCTGGAATGGTTTGCCTAATAAGCTGCGATCTACATGATAGCGTGTAGTGTGTATGTGTGTATGTGTGTGTAATTGCGTGAATGTGAACCTATCATGTTCACGAGAACAGGACGGACAGACAACCTGAAAACATAAAGCCTCCAGTCTCGGCTATTGCTGCGCAGAGGCATAAAATATTTCCCTACCAGCATTACTGATGTAATATTTTATTTTTGTAGCAGTAAGTGACAGCTCTGACAAGAAACTCTGACTCACTGATGACAGTTAAAACTGTCCTCCATGCTGTACAAACAGAGAAGCATCCTCACTGACATCAGTAACCAACTGTGCATGTGTGTGTGTGCGCATGATTAAATCAATCCGCACCGTCTGACCACTGCCTTTCTCCTCAGCCACACTGACCTGCCTCCATCTCTCTCTCTCTCTCAGATACAAACACACACACGCGCAAAGTAAAACAGGAAGGATCACAGCACAGACAACAACTTATCGAATGCATCCCCTCGCTCAGCAAACAAACACACACACCTCTTACCTTGCAGTGCTGCTTCTGATCAATACACTTCAAGCTGCTCTGCTTATTCACCACTTGCCCCATCTGGTGATATTTAATATGGGGAACAAACACACACACACACACACACACAGACTGAGTGTCGATTGATCATTTAAATGAAGCTTTTTTTTACGTGCAGCCTTCCCAGAGGTGAATGGCAACATGTATTAAACTAGATGTAAAGCTACCAAAAAAGTGACATTTGTAGTAAATATGCATTTAAGGATTCCCTAAATTAAATGCAGTCATTAATTTCCTGCTCTAGTAACCAATGCAGCCTTAACTGGTGTTTTCAATATCAAGAAAAACAAAGCAGTGAACACTTCAATCATTTGTACCTCAACATTTTGCCTGAGGAAACGACTGCAGAAGGGAAAGGTTAAGAAAATGAAATGAGAGTGGCAAATTTTAGGGGGTATTCTTAAAGGCACTCTAGGTGGACAAAGGAAATCACTTTAAGAAATAGGGTCTGGGATGGAAGGCAACAAGCAGACTGACCCCAGCTCAGTGTGTGTGTATTTGCGTGTGCTTGTAATCGCAAGGGGCAAAAGGACAGGAGAATATGCCAGACATGCAGAAGCAACCAATCAACCAAATCCCTCTTTCTCTTTGCCGAACAACGTTTCTCTCTCGCTCTCGCAATGAGCTGACCTCTATTACCCATGCAGGGGACAGGGCGTGTGTGAGTGGGAGATTGTTTACTTGTGGCAGAATATGGATGAGGACATGGAAATGAGGGAATTGCGGAGCGCTGGCCTTTCACACGCAGGGTGTTCTAATGGATAGGGCAGAGTGTCTGCTCGAGAGCGAGTATGTATGTTTGAAACAGGAGGAGGAGACTTTTTTTACTGTCTAATCCAGCTTCTAGGTACAGTCAAACGTATATACAAGTCAATTTGACATCATTTTAAGAATTTAACATTTTTTGCAGTATTTCTGCTAGGGCTGCTTCCGATATATCAATGATTCAAAGCCAGCCAAAGTATTCTGAATCACGGCAATTTTCTGCTGTCATACTACATAAAGCAAAACAGGAGAACAGTTATAAATCGTGTCTCAAAATGACGGATGCAACCCATTTCTCTTTGCTGCTTCAACACTCTCAGCTAACTTATGCTTAACTGGTAAACATACAGTCTTTCTGAATTACTAGTGTTTATCCAAGAGCAGAGGAGGTATGTGATGCCACAGGGATGTCCAACTTTGTGACTTTTTTTAAAAATTTCTAGTTGGCTGTGTTAACAGGAGTGTCATTTTTGCTAATGTTAGACTATAAACAAACTACGCCACCACTGCATGACCTAACCACAACAAGGCTGCAAAGCTGTGACCAGCATGATGATCTGCAGTCTCATTAAGCCACTTGTTAGCAACAGCCTTTCCTAAGACACAGAAAGCTTCAAAGTTTGCGAGTAGGGTATTTACTGACGCATTTTAGGTTGTAGAACAACATATGAAAGTTTATGTAGCTTATGATATCACAGCCCTTATTTCAGCCATCTAACAAAAAAAATATTTTTTTAAAACACCCAACAACTTTGTGATGAGGGAACCGTGAGTGCAAAAATGTTTCCTATTTTGCTGGTTTTAGGATTCATTCCAGTAGCACTCTTTTCGTTTAAATGAGGAAAAATAGTCAATATTTGATCTAAAATCATCTCCTGAAATTTGGTATTCATAGTGAATAAGAACAAAGTAAACATTTATTTTCCCCATGCTTATTTAGCCTAATTTTGACCACTGTGTGCCATGAGGGTAATTAATTCAAAACATAATCAAATACAAAAAATAAGCAAGAAAAGACATCTGAAATCTATCGGCTACCTGAATAAATGCCATGTGTGTTTTGTTCACTGTCACTGTTCTCCCATTCTCAAAAAGCTTTACCTGTAAACTATGTGAAAACACTTGTTTATCATGCATCATGTCTCAGCGTATAAATGGTGTTGTTGAAAGCATGCGTCATAACAGTGAGAACAAACATTGTGTTTTCACACTGCTGCTGTGACACTGGTGTGTGCCTCTAATCTGGTTGTGTCTATGGCCCTATTGATGATTCGAAGGCAGCTCTATGCTCACAGAGAACACAACTGCAGGAAAAATCAATACCTGGAGAGATCCTCCCTTTCACGCACACACACGGCAGAATCAGAAAAAACAGAATCCACACAAAATGCATCATTTATGACCCTCTACAAGTCGACTCTCCCACAAGCACAAAAACTCATCACAAAGTCATAGAATCAGCATGAGAGAGTGTGTGTCTGTGTGTCTGTGTGTGTGTGTGTGCGCGCGCGCGTGTGATCTGTCTGATACTGCGATGGGAAACGTGACAGACTCATTTTCTGTCTCACCTTTTACAGCTAAATCAAGATGTGTGTGCATGCGTGTCCGTATGTGTAACCTACTTTTCGATCTCACTGTTTTTACAGGTGCGCGGGGCGCAGGAGGAAGAGGAGGAGGATGAAGGGGTACTGGGGTCTGTCTTGCTGCTTTCTCCGTTGCTCGTTGAAGGCATCTCTGGAAACACATAAACAGGTGATGTGGTTAACATTCAATGGTGACAGTTCTAGCTGCAATAAGCATTCACACACCTCTCGGGAAAGTCAAAAACCATGAGCTAAATTGAGGAGATATACTTAAATAAATGCACAATCTTGGCAAATTATCTCTTTGCATGAGTAACTTTATATAATTTATATGAAGACCAGCAATACTAAAATCCCATAGATACATTTTGGAAAATAAAATGCCTTGATGTCTTGGCACTACTTACCGTCGCTGGCCCATTTGGAGAATTCAGGCGTTATTCTGTTTGAAGGCATCCCACCGCTGCAACACAGAGACATAAATGTTGGCATGAACAGAGCCTCAGTGGTGCATTTTATTTCACCAACACTGGCTTAGTTAAGGGGATAGTTTGGATCTTCTAAAGTAGGGTTATATGAGGTACTTATACTACATAGTCAGTGTGTTACATACAGTAGATGGCAGTTGGGTCGCTACAACTTGGGAAAATAAGACAGGACTGCCACCAAAATAAATATGCAATGTGCTGCTATGGTTAAGTGCCAGCTATACTTTAGCCACCTAAAAAAAGGTCTCCCCTGAGAAAATAAATCATCACCCAACTCTGCAGTTCTCCTCCTCTCTCCTCTGCAGCACATTTTGAATCTTCTCAGTCTTTTCTGACTGAGAGGCTGTTAAAGGTTTCAGTTCCTTATCTATGCTCTTGTCAAAGTCACCAGACTCCGTTACAATAACAGTATTTTTGTAGCCTGCAGAACGAATGAGCTGCTGGTTTACCGTCACACAATAACACAAAGTAACTGTTCGAGGCAGCAGAGGACCGGCAGCTCCAGCGTTCAGTGATGTTAAATCACTGTTTTCTCATTGCAGTGCGGCTTTGAAGAGTGATATCACAGCTACAGTTCTCTGTCCCAAATCTCTGTCTAACAGCGACGCAATGCGGTGGAAATATTCTCAATAGGGCAAACTCTTATGCCGTTTTTCTATGGGGCTGTTCACACTGAACGCACTGTGGCCCCTGAGCTTCACAGCAGGCTCCTGATCTGCAGCAATAGTTTCAGCGTCTAGTCTATTTTCTCTGTGAGTGAGTCTGACATGGAAACACACTGATAAGGCTACATTCAATGTTATAGAAATGATCTAATTGTGATAAATGAGAAAAATCTGCATCTAATGCTTCCACATATTTGTTGTGTGTGTCTAAACAGAGAGCGAGACAAACAAGTGGAGACACACACACACAAGCAAACAGATACCGAGCTCTACATATGATCAGAACAGAGAAGAGCAAAATCACTCACTTTTAGTGTGAACTGCCAGGCGTCTTCTGATAGGTGACTGCATCATTTAACATACTGCGCACCAGTATAAACCTGCCGTTACACTTATATTGATTTTTTTTAGGTGGGCCCTTTTTTTAGGTGATAAAAATATGTTTTGCTGCTGCTTCTGTCCGCAGCGGTACATTGCTTAGCTTCCACGTTGGTACTCCCTTGTGCTTCTCTGAACTAGGAGCTATCTCATAAAAGTCCACTTTAGAAAATCCAAACTATCTCTTGAAGTTAGTATTCTGAGGGTTTGACTGTGTAGTAGTTAAGGCTTCATACTTGAGCACGGCTCCCCGTAGCGCCTCCCTCTCCCTGGCCTCTCCTTGGTCCTCTCCGGCTCCAGAGCAGGGGATGATGTCGGCCTCCGTGTACTGGGCCTTGCCGTACTCCAAAGTGTCGTCTCCGTCCACGTCTAGGTCAGCATCGCTGTCTGCCGCGCTCTCCTTAATGCTACATGTGGCAAAACCTGTTCCTGTGAAAATAAGAAGACAATTTTCAGCATGACTTGAATTTCAAACTTGAGACAGAGTTGAGGATGTTAAATTTATACATTAAAACTTTTTTAGGGATCTGCAGATGGAGCGAGATGAGAAAAAAGATTTGGTAAGAAAGACGAAGGTGAGGGGAGAGACAGACACGGGGTGAAGTGATGAAGACTGACACCTCACCCATCAATCTTTGGGAGAAAAAGAGGGAGAGTAGGAGACTGTGGGAGAGTGTGTGTGTGTGAGTGGCACTTCTATAAACCCAGTGATGAACGCTCAGACAAACCCTTACCGCTGCCTGACTGCTCCCTTCAGCTCCACTTAGCCATAGAGCCGGCTGTGTGTGTGTGTCCGTCACTTAGAGGCGTCTCTTCAGTGTTTGTTTGAGACTGTCTGTCCCTGTGTCACTTAGGCCCTGTCTCTCAGACCCCTTGAAGGTGTGTGTGTGAGCATGCGAGTGTGTGAGTCAGTCTACCTGTCACTTACGCCGTGTCTATCTACCACACAAGGGTAGGTAAGGTGTGTGTGTGCAGGAGTGTTCACATGTGTATGTTACTATTTGAGCAGGTGTGCGTGTGTGTGTGTGTGTGTGTGTGTGTTTCACTTGAGATGTGACTGTGTGTGTGTCTACCAGTGACAGGCCTGACAGCCATCTTATTTACACCTATCCCAATTTCTACAAGCTCTCAGCTGGACTAGTGTGCTCTGTGTGTATGTGGCAAGTGTGTGTATGTGTGTGTGTGTGACCAGATACAAGCTCGACAGAGTTGACAGCCATCTTATTTAACCCCCTGTCCCAGCATGTGTGTGTGTGTGTGTGAGTCTCCATACTTGACTTCCTATAACAGTTGGTCTCAGTGCACTACAGTGTCTCACTGCACTATGGCGTCTTTGTCAAAGTGCAAATCAGCCGCTCGGGCTCGTCTCCGAGGACCTTCTGGGATTTAAACATCTGCTGCTGCTTCTCCTACTTAACTGTGTAATTCATTTCACTCTTACTCTAGGAAAGAATCAAAAAAAAAAATGAGGAGGGAGGAGAGAGAATGTGAGCGCGAAACGGCTGAAAGCCGCTGTGATAAAACGCGCCACCGATGCTAAGCCGTTTTACGACAGGCCCATGGTTTTTAGTGATCAAATAAAAAGGACCTTTTAACTTTTATTTGGTCTCAGCGGCAGAGGGGAACATATGGGAACAATGGCCACGCAGCGTAAATCTAGCAGCATGCTGGCTCTGCTCGGCTACTAAGGCGATAGTTTTTCAGGGCATGGCAGAAGGCGAACAGAGCGCATGTTACATTATTACACAGGCTGACATGGTGAAACGGTTGAACTTCATGCATTTTTGTTCTATCTTCACTGGCAGACTTGCTACTTCACTGGTTTAAGGTAAAGCTCATTGGTTCAGGAACAGAGTTATTTCCCACACCCACTCACACAAAGATCTTGTTGACTGTCTTGTTTATGTACATTGTACTTTAGACTTGTCACTTACAACAATTATGTAACAAGTGAGAAACTGTCACATTTTGAGTTTGAGTCCATATTTAAGTTTATACATATGAGCCATCCTCCCAAAATGTTCCAAGCCAGAGAAGTTAGGTTTGAAGCTTTGAATACCACCAGAACTCTCATCCATCAGCTGTGAATGATCAGCCAACCAGATGAGAGTAAAACAGATAGCTTTGACTTCAAACCACTAATGCATTAATGTGTGCATGTGAGTGCTTTAGTTTGTGTGTGTGTGTGTGTGTGTGTGTGTGTGTGTGTGTGTGTGTGTGTTGAAGTGGTCATAGCAGTGGTGGTTAGGGCAAAATCTAATCAGCTGATCAACTATAGATCTTGTGGCTTGTTGGCCACAACAGCTGGTTTCCAGAAGTGGAACATGAACATGTGGGCTCTGAGGACTTGATAATGTGAGGTAGGGATTTCCATGAGTGTAAAAAAACGACCAGCCCCCGGTCAGATTTGACGCCCAAAAATCATTGTGCCACATTCCTTTGGCAAAACGATGCTAGATGTAGCAACTTTAAAGCACCTCTCAGTGATTTTTATTTTAATTTCTAAAAAGCAAATAGCAAAAAATGTGGCTACTTATTCAGACCAACAGGGAAAAAGCAAAAAATAAATTAAATATATCATGTTTCACATTAATTCCCATGCATGCTGCTCAGACTAATCACAGTATTAATTTCATTTTTTCCTTGCATTTTCTTTAAAATTTGTTTTTATGTGAAATTATATTTTAAGATCAAGAAAATCCACTGTTAAAATTTGTTTTTCTTTTTAAAGTTCAATACATTTATGATATTTCCAAAGTAAATTAGTTATTATGTTAAACAATTGTGATCTAAACACTGACCAAAATAATCACGATAATGTTTTTTTGTCACATTGGTGCAGCAATACTGTGATGACCTCTAACTCAAGAAGTTCACTGCAAGATAATGTTCACTGACAATCAAAACTGTATATAGACACTTTATTTTATTGTATTCCTGTACCTGTATAATTGTGTCAGGAATGATGCTTACTTCTTATAGTGGTTACAGAATTCTGGGTGCACATTATATTACTGTCCATGCAGTAAAATATGGTTAAATAAGAATTTAAAACAGCATGAGCTCTCAGGCATTTTAAACGATCCTCTTATAAACAGATATGCTGCGGTATTTTCTCACTGGCACGAGGTCTATTTGTGCATGTAGTGTACACACTGTACATGTGTTAGATGTTTTAACTGTGAGCATAACTGTGAGCATATGTGTGGCTGGTTGTGTGTGCGTGTGTGTGTGTGTGTGTGTGTGTGTGTATCCCAATGCTTCTATCTGTCCCTCTAAGCAGTCTTGGCAGGCCAATCTAATCTGGCCATGGAAAGGTCAGCCCCACTCTAACTGCCTTTCACTCACATTATGCACCGACCCCCCCCCTCCCCTTTCCTTTTCTTCACCTCTCTTCCTATCCAGTCCTCCTCTCCTCACCTTCTTTTCCCTCCTTTTTTGTGTGATCACTCCTTCTTTCTTACCTTTATTCTTTCACATTTCCCACCTATGCTTTTCTCTGCTTGTTTTGACAGTTTGCTTCTTTACATTTCCTACACAACCCCTTATCGCTCTATTTTTCTCTCTATTCATGAATCACTTGTTCTCTCTCTCCTGTGCCAGTCCCCAGTTTCCCCTCCTTCCTGCTAGACAGGCGTGATCAATACACACACACATAGCGACTCCTACAGGGCCATCCCGGTCTGTCTCATTATCATAACCATCTCCTGAATATCGTTGACTCTTAACATACTAACTACACATTTTATCCTCCGACTTACATGCTTGATGACAGCAACGCCAGAGACACTCAATTTACATACATGTCACCACAGCAACCCTACAAGCACAGATCTGAAGAGGAGGGAAGGATCAAAGGACTCATCAGGCTGACTGACAGCGCCGATCGACCAATCGACCGACCTCAGCGACATCCCGTTACCATAGCAATTATCAGGACGCTCTAAGAAGCAGCGAGGAGGGGAGTCAAAGGTCCTCGCACTATCTTTCTGCCATTTACAGGTCAGAGAGAGCAGGAGAGAGAGATGGGGAAAGGGACACAGACACAAAGACATGAGACGGCCATCTTTGAAGTCATTTACAAAGCACAGATTTCTCCTCTTCTCAATCCCTCTGGGCCATCTCAACCTGCAATAATCCCCCTTTTCTCCTCCTCTGTCTCTCAGGACGGCCTCATATCAAACTTCGGGATCTGTCTGCCTGCCTCCCCGTCTGCCTTTCCACCTGTCTGTGGCTGAACTGAAAGATCAACTATTTTCTTCAATAAAAAAAGCAGAAGTAAACACTTGAGAAACAAATAGGATATTGGAAACCTACGCAAACCTATTTGTCATTTGGGCCTTCATTCCCATTTGTATTACCGCTGAACTCACCATGACAACATCTGAGATTTTGACAATTAAGTCATAAACAGCAAATGAATGCAGATGTTTGCTGGATTTGCTGCTTTTGCGCTTCTTTTTGTATATTTGTAAACTTGGTTTTTGGACTGCTATTGGAAAAAATAACAAAAAATATCGCAAAAAAAAATAACAAAAATTTCGCAGATCTCGCAGAATTTCTGTCCAGATTTGTTTAGTCTATTGTTTGAATGGATTTGGTTTGGTGTGAACATCGCAACAGCTGGTACTGTTCTGGTCTTGTCTTGTCTTTAACTTGTGAGTCTCTGTGTGGGACATCATGGCGAAATGTGATGCTGGTGAGACCTCTTGGTGCCACCATAGTGCATCTAAGACATTGTTAAGCATATTTTGTGCTAACCCCTTTTCACTGATAAACTATTGAGTGCTCGTCTTTTTTCGATCTAGACGTTCCAGAGATTTTTACCAGGAGTCCAAATATCTGCAAAGGTCTCTTTCTTTCTCTGCAAATATATTTTAGTAAAAATATTTAAAAAGTATCATTTTGGAATCAGTATAATAACACAGGTCTTATATTGGTGCTAGTATACAAAAAATTAAAACAATCCTATCATAAGATATGATGACAGATAATTATGAAAACTTGGATGTAATAAACTTATTTAAAAAAATGTATATGTAGAGTTTTTAACGTTCCCTGCAAAGTTAAAAGTAAAAGCTAGTTGCTCTCCAGCTAATAAGACCAAGACGTAGACAGACAGACAGTCCACTGGGCAGATAAAGAAAGCTCTCTGTCTGTGCCGTGGCTCCTTTCAACCCGGCTAAGCTGGTGCGAGACACAGGGAAGTCTTCCCTCACACAGAGTTGAATCATAAACTGATCTTGTTCGATTTTTTTCCTCCCTCCCCTCCTCCCGCTCTCTCCTCCCCCTTAAAAGGGCCCCCTTCTCTCTCTGCCTTTCTTCCTCTTGCTCTCAAAGGGAGGGAAGGCTGGTGGCACTTCACAGAGGGATAGGCCCTCTCTTCATGCCGCCAGCTGAGGAGACCCCCTGCAACATCTCTATATCCGTCTGGCCGGCTGCTGGCTCTCGAGAGCCTGCTGGATTCAGTGGCGAGTGTTAGAACCACTGAGGAGCTTTCAAGACAAAATCCACCTTCTGAGCCTTCTGCCGTGCGCGCGTGTGTATGTGTGTGCGTTTCAAGTTGCTCTCCCCAGGCCACCTCAGTTATCTGTGTCACATCACAAGGTGCCCTATTAGAGCGCGGCAGAAGGGTCCTGTGTCTGCTCGTTTAATGACGTGAAAGAGAGATGGGCGGATTGGAAGGAGCATCGGGGAGATGGATGGATGGACGGGTGGGGAAGCCACCTCCCACCCCCACGAGCTCTTCTCTGGCGCAGTTTAGTTGAGATTTCAACATTGATCTGTCATGTCCCCTCTCTCTCTGGCTTGCAGAGAGGGAGGCAGGTAAGGCTCAGCACGTGTGTGTTTAACAACAGCTCGAACAGGGAGAGAAGGAGGCGAGCATGGAGAGGGATAGATGAAAGCCAAGGCAGAGCTGAGAGACTTTAAAAGAGCCTCTTTATGATGACAACAACTCTTTACCTCCATCTGTGCACATCTTGACGCTAGGCCTTTGTCTTTCTCTCCATGTTGTAAACACAAACACAACTAAGGCCAAAACAGGAGGTCACTGTGGAGCACAGTGTGCTTTAAGTCATCAGCATGCATGTATTCAAACATCTAAGTAAACACAGGTGAAGTGCATGTTTTGTTTAAAGGCAGTTATTGGGCTCTGAGGAAAGACTCCTCTAACAAAGAAATATAAAGACTGAGAAAACAGTTCATGTGAAATCATGAAAATGTATATGTCTTTCTGCAGTGTTAAAGAATAACTTTAAGTATTTAACAATATTGATAACTGGCAGGGTTTGTCACACATTTATTCATTTGTGGCAGCCTGCCACAATTAAAATATGTGCTGCCACGTATGGGTTTTATATTTTTGGAGCTGGACCATTCATTAGGGGCACTGTTGGACACTATTCGGTTATTCATTGCAACACACTCTTGGAGCACAAAGTGTACTTTGAGAGTAGTAGAACAGAGTAGTAGAATGGAAGACAGTTTATTTTATTGAATTTTTTGAATCATTAACTGCAGCCTAGAATCATGGTCTTGTTAACGTCCTGCTTGATAAAAATCAAACTTCATGAACCTTGGTCCACAAACTAAAGGAGGGAGACATCTGCCTAAAATGTATAAAGGAGTAGATACAGATACTTACTGGATAATAAACAGGTTACCTCAATTTACATTTAATATTTGAGGGTGAGATGACATAAGCAATACATTAAATTGTTGCTTTAATATTTGTCCACACACCCCTTCTTGGAAAAATAAAATGGGCTAAGCTTAAGAAAAATGAGGGAAACTGAAGTTAAATGAAATATTAATACAGGTGTAAGAAACCTGAGAAGGAGGACCGAAATGAGACGAGATGGCAGAGAGCTACCACTGTGAGTGTGATGTGTCACAGAGCAGCCATGCTCCCCAGTGACCAGCTCTCACATCCAGTTCTATAATTGCATTTCTGGGCACACACACACTGCTGACCAGTGGGTCAATTGCTCGGCTAAATGTGTTTTCCTTCCCCTTGCTAAGAGAGCCGTGTAGGGTCGAGCCGGGCTGAGCCGGGCTGGGCTGACCTCGGCTAAACCTACACTGCCACCAGACCACTGGCACCATTACAGCTCCCTGGTTACATTCAACGCTGGTCCCACAGAACTAACACTACTCACACTGGACAGGATCAGACAGGGTGATGGATGAGCAGGGAAAAAAGAAGGAGACAGACAGATAAAAGGTAAGAAGAGAAGAACAGGGATGTGGGCTGACCATCTCTACATAAAGCTAACTCAGCCATGACGACCATGGAGCTGCAACAGGTCAGTTATCTTAAGCAGACAACTGGACCCTTAATCATCACACAGCACACACCAGCACTGAAAACAACCTCCCCAGCATAGTGATATAGTATATAAGATGAGGTGTGCATGCGTGTGTGTGTGTTTGTACCTCTGAAGCCTCCCTCCAGTAAAGCTGTAGCTCTGATCCTCTTCTGCCCCGCCCACTCGTACTCCTCAAAGCCCCGCCCATTCTCTCCGTCCATGTCCGCGGAGTCATCATCGCCTAACGCACCCTCACGC
Source organism: Plectropomus leopardus (assembly GCF_008729295.1). Classification (NCBI taxonomy): domain Eukaryota; kingdom Metazoa; phylum Chordata; class Actinopteri; order Perciformes; family Serranidae; genus Plectropomus; species Plectropomus leopardus. The sequence continues at coordinate 27,075,503 of NC_056474.1, forward strand.
TGACACACACAGAAACACATGAACACATTAATCAGAGCACACACAGAGAACCACAGTTCTGTCGAACTGTGGCGTTTCTGTCTTGCAGATTTCAACAACTTTAAGTATAATAGTTAAAGTTAATAGAATAGTTTTACTATTTTAAATATTGTTGTGGTAGAAGATAGGCCATATCTCACGCTTCAGCACGCTTCTCTGTACCACACCATAATCAGCTGTGATATATTTATGTGGAATATTACTTCTACTAAATGTCAATAGCAAACAAACAGAAGGAGAAAAAAAATGCTGCTTATCTATATCATGTGTTCAAATGTTGAGATTTTCACAGATTGCACTTTAACACCCAAAGGTCTTTGTCCAACTTCTTTTCTTCAGGCTGCAAATAGTTTCTTCTTTTGTGCCCCCCTCCCTAAACTTCACGTCAACTTGTTGCAAACAAATCGCTGTGTTATTGTACACCTTATAATTCCTATACTTAATATGTTTCTAACAGGATGTGGGCTCAGTTTTCTCAACAGCTTGGTTTGCTGTGCTCACTGTTGATTCAAATTGATTAATTTGTAACAAAACATGTCAAAGACTATGTTCTGTTCGATTTTATTAAGCTTTTTCCTGGCTACTTGCTGTAACTTCTTTAGAATAAAACCATGCATTGAAGGACAATGAATTGGCCAAAGACCCTTTAATTCTGTAATTCTAATTTTTTGATATGAAGCTGCAGCAGGTGATGACAAGTTTGTCAAAAATGTCTAGTTCTGCTTTAGATAAATGGAAAAGACGAGCTCAGAATATGTTAAATCCAAGAGAGCTGTGGCCCTGGTTACAAGCAGGACTGAAACCTTGCATCTGTACTACTGACTATGTAATAAAAACACAGCTCACATGGCATGGTACAGATCTGGAACAACCTAAGCGTGCTCGTGTTAAACAGGTATTAGTGTCTCTACAGCTAGTGTCATGGACAGAATCAGTGAGGTCAGATACAGGAGGGGGGGTGATTAGTGATGATGATTTGATTTCTTGGTCGACTTTAGAAAAGAATAGAGTTGTTCAGCATCTACATCTAAAGACAGACTGCTGATCAACTCCTGTGCGACGACTACGAAACAGAGAGAGGGGGTGACTGGAAATTATTTTCTTTTTGGGCTAAATCTACAGCAAGCAAACAAAAATTGGCCCTAATCCACAGACACTACAGAAGTCACGCTCATACGGGAGCTGCATGCCAATGAACAAGAAGCAACCATGTCATATGGGAAAAAACTGAAGATGATAACTTCAAATTTATGTTTATGAAAGCTTCTAGTGGCAACATTTCACAATGGACGTGAATACTTCAGTGTTAGTGTGTTTTTTAAATTGTCTTTCAGTTATTCCCATATGAAGTGAATGCAGTACCGCTACGTACAGAGGTGGAGAATATCTAGAAGGACTACAGTTGCTACTGGTTGGTACCCGCACTAATGTAAAGAAGTGATTGGACAGCATCTACAGGAAGTACAGAGGTGACTGCTCAGCATCTACAGGAAGTACAGAGGTGACTGCTCAGCATCTACAGGAAGAGAGGGGTTGACAGGCTGTCCGACCGGTTCGGGGCCCTGGATTGTACTACCTGGATCAGGCATTGTTCCACATGTCTACTCATCTCCTCCTCGCTCCCAGCCAATGGGGCGCTGCACAGCGGACATACCTGGCCCCCCTCCTCAGGCTTCCTCCTCTTCATCTTGCCTATACGGGCTGCAGAGGGGAAGTCAAGAGAGAAAGGAAGACAGCTTTAGTCATTGGAGTTTTCAAGCATGTTTCTGTGGATGATAACTGGACAATCACTGGTTTCAAGGCACAGGAGAGAATCTAAAAAAAGGCCTGAAGGATATTTATGTCAGATAAATCTTCCTTTATTAGATCATGTGTACTGTTATGTAGGCCTGCCCTCTGTTCTCAATTCTTTTCAAGCCTAGAAGCATGAGAAAACTAAACTTTGCCCCTTCTGAAGTGTGCTACGAGAGAGGTGACAAGAGCCGGACACAACAGTCTCAATTAGGAGTTGACAGATTATCAGCCTGGCCAATTTTTTGGGCCAATATTTGACATTTTGCTGATTATTTGTATGGACATTTTATTTTAATGATGGCCAATTAAATTCATTAATTAAAAATTGCAAATTAAGTGTCAGCATGGGAGGAACTTTTACTTTGTAAAACCTCAAGGATCTAGTTTTATTTATTCAGTTTTTTAATTTAAAATTGTTTAATTTGTTATATTCCAAATTCTAAGTATTGACAGACAGATTTTTACAATTTCTGTAAATTCATATTGGTTCCAAATTATCGCTCTCATTAACTGCTTATAATCAAAATCTGCTCTGAAAAAACAATATCTGTCAACCCCAAGTCTCAATCCCCGTCTTCCACTCTACATCCACGCCATCCCTCACTCTCTGTTTCTCCTCCCTTTCCTCCCCTGCCCTCCTGTCACAGCCTCCCCCCACCACACACACACACACACACACACACACACACACACACACACACACATTTAATTAGAAATTTAACAGAGCAGAACAGCCGTCATTGCGCCCCGAGTCTCTGTCGTTTTTTCTTAACTGCAAATGGCGCGCGGGGACATTAATTTTTAGCTGGCTGGGAAAGCAGAGGAGGCCAAGAGGGACCGTGGCGAGGGATGGAGGGCGAGGAGGAGGAGATAAGGCGATATGCCATAACTACAGGGGAAGGAGACGGAGGGAGTGAGGCAGGGACGGTTTAGGAGAGAAACTGCCTCCTCCTCCTTCTTGCCAATTCTCCCCTGACGCTAATTGAGGGGAGCGTTGTTAAATAGAGAAGGGAAAGGGCTGCTAATTAGGTCCGGCAGGGATCTCTGCCCCCCCTCAGCCATTATACCCCACATGAGAATGATTCCTGGTTCCACATAAGGGCAGAAAGAAAGTAATGGAGGGCGAAGTTTAAACTAAGTCTTCATTGGCTCTTGTCATGGGCTCTTGACGCCTCAACACCGGAAACATACAACCGATATCTGAGAGTCAACTGTTACAGACACAAATATGTTGATTATATTAGCCTTTCTAGGTGAACACTGCTTTGGTTTCTCTTAAAAAAAAAGGATGAGTATTTTGGATAAAAGTTGACGGGGATAACTTAAAAAAAAAGCTGACAGCTTTGAAATAATATAGGTTTATTTCATAGTATGGCAGGAGAAACAAGGTCAACTGACATTTGTGTTACACATCACACAGGATTTAACGCTGTCAGAGCTTCTGAGATTTAATATTATGGACTGAGGCTCATAAAAACGCACGACATTTCTTGTCCTGCAACCAATCTTAGGTAACATGAACAGTGGCTGCATTTTATTTAAGCATCCCAGGAAGCCATGATAGTAAGCCAAATGGATAACGCTCAACATCTGCGCTTTTCCTATCGGGACATGTCAAAATGATTTTTTTAAGTAGTTTTAAAAGCCTTTTGCTGCATTGCGAACCGTGTGACAACACAGATGAAAACGAGTGCATGGACTGTTGTGTAATTCAAAGTACTGGTGAAGTTAGCGTCAGTATTTGTTGATCAGAGAGGCCTGCTAGGAGCTCTGAGGCCTGATCTCAGAGCTTTGCCCCAGTTTGTGCCTCATATTATAAAATTGCAAAAGGGCTAAAAATCTTGTTTTTTTTTTTTTTTTTAAATACCCAGAAAAAGAAGGCAGTTAATCAACACTTACCTAAAAGTGTATTCTTAATTTAAGGATTAAAAAATATTCTCTGAGCCGCACAAAAAAAAAGCTCCTCAGCCTGTTTCTCAAATCATGCCTCTTTATAGCAAATGACAACAAAAATGAAAAGTTATATTGGTGTATATAAACAGATTTTCCCAATATGTTATATTTTCAGACATAATAACTTCTGATCCTACTTGTGTTCAATAAAAAGAGCAAGGAGATTTGTAATCTCGGGCTACCTGGATTAGAATGAGATTATATTGAGGATTCTGAACTGTAAAACAGCAGTAAGTGTTGTGAAATAACCTTTTGGGTCTTTGAAAAAATCACCAGGTAGTTATCCTTCAGAAGATCTGATGCTTAAATCTGTGACCTGAATACGGTAACACAAAAAAACCCAAACTAAGGCAACTAAAAGCTAAATTTAGCCTGTGCGGTGAGATGCAATAAGGGATATCAAAAAAAAAAAAAAAAAAAAAAAAAAAACACGATAAAAAATTTATTGGGTGCTGGATTGGGCATAAGCAAAGAAATTAAGCTAAAAATATGCCCACACCAAATCTAAAAATTCTGAATATTTGTATTTGGTAGCAATGCTGCCACAGGTGTCTGTCATGTGACATCATCAAAAAGGAATAATACATAAACATCACCTGATACCACAGCAAATATACAATAGCTAAATATGATCCTTTCAATAAACAAAGAAATAAACACCTCTCCAAAATGACTCAGCATAGGGTAATGTATCACTATCATCACATTGCATTACAAAACTAGCTTGTCTCCTGAGCCTTGACACCAGTGATGTTATGTCATATGTGGTGATGATTCATTGCTTTCATTTAATTTTTATAGAAGTTTTATTCAACTTCTGGAAAATTACTGCAACATGTATGCCATGTAAGCTTAATGTAACATTATATGTATAAGTCAAATTAACTTTGATTTATTTTACTTTATTTAAAGTTTTTTGGGGGGCATTCAAGGAAATCCATTTTTTGCCCAGTAATACTATGACCAAAACCATCCCTATCAGAGCAATAAACTCTTAATAACTACATTTTAACGAAATGAATTCCTTTAAATCATATAATGTATATTAATAGAGGACATTAAGTATCACTCTGGAGATGAAACGTTATGTGTACATACCATTCAATCTTGTTTGCCTGTTTGCACGAACTCGTAAAAATGTCTGCAAACAGAGGGGGAAAAAACAGGAAGGAAATACACATTAGATAATAAACAAACAACATAGTATGTTTACAAGTACAAATATAACTTGTGAGAATGGGATTGCTTTGGATGCTGACACTGAGTGACTGTAAACAAACCTACTTGTCTATTGTTTGCCACCTCCTCCATGTCTGCCAGGCTTCACTCTCAGCTCATTCTACAGCCGCCAAAACTCACTGCTGCAAACCGCCACACTGCGGCTCCAGATAACCAACATCACTGCAAACTGAGCCCAGTGTCTATTATTTCATACGGATGGAAAAGGATTGAAAGTGGCGCCCGTATCGGCGAATATTGCTCATGTCGGACGCCATGTTGGCTTGTTTTGATCATGTGACGCGCTGGAGACGGAAGTGGGGAAACGTCACATGTTGTTCCGGATTTTGGCCGCTAGGGGGAAGCAACGGGTTTCATTACACGGTCTCCTTTTAATTAATGTCAGAGGAGTTTTCCATACCCAGGCCTGCAGATACGGCTGCTGCACTGAATACTGTTTAAAGACTGATGGACAAAAAAATGATTTATAATTTACTCAATAAAATTATGTTCAAGATGTTACATTGCTTTTCAGTTTGGTGTTGTGAACATTCCTTATGAACTTTTTTTGTGTTTTTTTTAATTTTGCTTGGTTTGTGGTGGTTTCCTCAGATATTTGTCCTTTTTTGTTTGTGCAGCAGATTATTTAGGATACACTTTTATAACTGTAGCACAACTCAGTTCATATTATACAACCCTCAGTGGTGTAATAAATAAAAGTAATAATGTAACAATGCAGAACTATAGGTCAAAGTCTTGCATTTAAATCCTACTTCAATAAAAGCAAATTGTACTGAGTATTAAAAAATATCAAAACAGAAAGTACTAATTATGCTGAAAAATGACCCTTAAAACTAAACAGTATTATAGGTAGGGCCGGTATTACATCGTTAGACTGTTAATATGAAACAATGTTTGGTAAGTTGCTTTTGAAATGTGACAGGTTACAGATTACTAGCCTGTTTAAAATGTAATATGTATGTAACTAGTCTATTTTAATTACTTTGTCAAATGAATGTTGACCTAAGTGCTATAAAAACTAAAGTAAATGGCACACAAATAGTTTAAATTTAAATAGCCACAATAACCACAATAAATGGCAGTAGAACTTACAAAGCAATATTATATGTATTAAACCCTAAAACAGATTAAAACTGGAAAGATTAATTACATACATAAAGGACTGTAAGATACTAAAATATTAATTACATTTGATTTATTTTTGAGGACAGATGTTTTTACCTGGGCAGTAAAGCTGAAAAGTCCTAAAAACACTGATTATTACTGTCAAACTTTTATGAAAAGCTCCTCAACATTATGAATAATATAGAATGTTATATGCTTTTTACCAAAAAAAGAATATATTCCATGTAACTCCTTTATAATCACCAAAATTCTGATAAGTAACTGTAATTCAAGGACATTTTCTCTCAATAATTGTTACAGATTATGATTACATTTATTTTGTAATTTATTTATCTAACTCTGTTACATTGTTACATGTAGCTGGTTACACCCAAGCACTACTAATACAGTTAGTGTACAGTCCGATGGTTCCCAAACTTTGGGGTTGGACCCCATTTTAAGGGTCATGAGATAAATCTGGGGGACCGTGCTTTAAGGGGAATATTGGATCTTAAAAATTGTAGAATTATCAAATGTCACAAAAACCTCAACCAAGACAGTCCTTTATAAGGGGGTCACAAACCTGCTAAGTACTTTGCTGTAAAAACTAAAGTATTACTCTCTGGAATATAGCAGGGTAGAAGTATAAAGCGTATGAAAGTACCTTAACATTGTACTTGAGTAAATGTAGTCAGTTACAGTACATTCCACCAATGGCAACTGTGATGAACAATTAAATTCAACATTAATCTGAGTAAACGTGGAAGATTTGGGGTCACTGGGTAGTTCAGGATGCCTGGGGTAAATTCCCTGCTTCATTAAGATGATGGTCATATCATTAAAAGTATAGCACTGAGATATAAATTAAGTGAGGTCAGATCTCCACTTCTGTCTCTGCAGAATGTGCACCTCAGGTCTACTGGGATCCAAACCTCTAAGTCTTCAGCTATATGCTGACTAAAGCATCCCCAGTTGCAGTTATGGATGCCCTCTCATTGACACGGCAACAGTGAGTAGGCAGCGCTTCCTCTCACCGTCGGCCCATCGTCCATCAGTGAGAGCCGACAAGCAGTCAGGCCTCCTCCTTCTGTTCTAGCCCTCCATCTGTCTCCTCACTCCTCCTCTCCCCTTCCTGCCACCACTTGAGTTATAGGCCCACTTGCGTCGTGTGGCCACTACTACCGTATCATTATGATACACTCCCTGAATGGCTCCGGATAGGTCAGCTTTTTAGAGGAAGGGAAGAGATAGAGAGGACGAGAGCACTGAGGTGGACTGACAGGCAGGGAGAAGGTGGCAAAGTCTGCCATTATGCTTCATTTTCAGGGTGGTAAAAAGAGTCACCATTGACTTAATCATTTGTATAATATAAGGTGATTTCAGCAGTTTCACTTAATGAGAAAATCTACTTTATCGCTATAAGGTCTTTATGAGCTGTGTCATCCTGAACGTATGGATGGAACGTCTGCGCAGACTTAATAGTTCTTATTTTATGGTGTGAGGGGGGAAACCCACTTAACCTGGAGATACATCATCGCCAAAAGAATTACCCGAACAAACTTTGATGAATTTAAGAGATAAAAGCAGTCAGGGTGGCTTTAGAGACACATGAGATTTAAGGAGATTGGCCTGTTGGTCAACGTAACTGCTGACAGGGCATAAAAAACCAAAATCTATGAAAAATCCTCAGCTATACTGCTGTACATCTGTCAGAATTAGACAATTTTAAAAACCTAAAAATCAGACCGAGTGGATTGTCAAAAGTTGTATGTAGACCAACTGTTATTTAAAGGGACTCTGTTATGCGTTTTCCCTTTTCTTTGTTGTTTTGTATAACATTTTTGTGTTTGTAAAGGGTCTCCTAAGTAAGAAAGCCCAAAGTCCAAACCAAAGGTAGTGCTAAAAAACACTGCTCCTAAGCTGCTTGAAACAGCTTGTTTGAGTTTCAGTGCTTATTTCTGTAACAATGTGACGTCACAATGTAACAAATAAAATAAAATGTGCACAGAGAGACCCAGCTAGCCAATCAGAGAAGACTGGGCTTCTCGGAGGCGGGACATGAGCTCAAACGAACTGTTTCAGACAGAGGTGCTGCAGCAAAGGGCAGTATGAGACACATGTTGTGTTTTTTGAACATTAAAGCATATAAACCTCTTCTAGTAGACCCCCCCAAAAAAACAAATATGATCCTGAAAATGAGCATAATAGGGCCCCTTTAACTCCTCTGTGTGTGTTTGTGTTCGTGAGTGTGACCTGGTATCTGTCGGAGTGGTGGGCGTCTTCAGAGGACAGGGGTGAGACCACAGGAGACTCTCCCTCACGCTTGATGTGCACCGACAACAGCATTGACTGCAGAGAGAGAGAAGGAAATAAAATGTCTTCTATATGCAGATGATGTTGTATTATCACCTCTGGAGCGATGATTACAGCAGAGACTGTCCTCTCTTGACAGTTGCAGCATGGGAATAATCAATAAACATGGACAAGGCAAGAGTAATGCTCTTTCAAAAAATAAATCAAATCTAAGGAAAGCAGATACCATTTCACTGTTGGAGAGATAACACTCCTGCGAGCCAGCTGCACCTAAACTTAGCTTGACAAAATCATTTGAATGATTTAAAATGTTCATAAGGTCCATACAAACTCAATGCAACTACTAGAAAAGCCTACATTGTTCTGAAAAAAACACATATGTGACGGTTGCCTAAGTTTTAAGTTGCATTAACGAGGCAATGAAAATATAACTATAAATCCATAAACTCTTTATATTTGTTGCTGTCTGAAATGCCTTTTCTAAAAAAAAAAAAATCAGCGCTGAGGGACTTCTCCAAGAGCCGCTCTCCTCCTACTTTCTCTGCCCAGGTAGCATGAGCTAACACAACAGTAGCGGCTAACATCCTACACTGAGCCATTCAACGCTTCTAACGAACTCCACCGAAACAGCTCAACTCTGTTGTTAAACCTGTGAAAAACCACTGGGTAACATTAGCCATGTCACTGTGTGAGTGACTCTGTCCAAGGAGCAGCAGTGGTCTCATGATAAACAGAGAGAATGGCAAGGAGGGGCTGACTGAATCAATATGCTGCATGCAGCTCTTCAATAAAATTAGATCTTACCTGTTTTAAATAGCCACATTTTTGGTAAAGTTGTGGTTATAATGATAGTTGTGGTGAGCATAATTGCAAAGTTGTCCAGAATTCAGAGGGACTGGCTGAATTTTAATTAACTGATACAACTGCAACATCGCAACATCCTGGAGGGATTGATTAAAGGAAGTGCAAAGGAAGTGTCAGAAGAAGCTGAGGTTTCAGTTTCAGTTGAACAAATTTTAAAATCTAAATTTAAGTGCTTAAAGGAGCTGAAATATCAGTCGGCATGCTGGTGCTGTGTGAAATTACTTGGAAGAAATTACCGCCACTTTAAGTGTATAAACCTAAAGGGATAGTTCACCCCAAAATTTAAAATCCAAATTTTCCTCTTACCTGTAGCACTATTTATCAGTCTAGATTGTTTTGATGTGAGTTGCCAAATGTTGGAGATATCAGCCGCAGAGAGCCTGGCCCAGTCATTGCAGTTTCATGTTGTAACTATTTTCTCTCTACCAAATTTTCAGAAGAAAGAAAATAGTTCCAACGTAAAATGCTCACAAGGTCTGTTGATTATCTTAAGTGATCAAGTCATAATTTCTGGAGAGAGACATTGCTGTTAAGTTTTTCAAAAGGTTTTTTTTTTTGGCACTTTAGGCACTATATACCAAGTACTAGCTAGTTAAATAAATAAATAGATACATAAAAGCAATATATTTTTTCACTGTAGCAACAAAAAAAACAACCTTTTTTGACTTTGTGTTTATCAAATAAATACATATCAAAGGGAAAATTATTTAATTTCTAAAATTCCAAGTTTATTTCTGTATTATAACAGATCTCATACACAGCACAGAAAAGAAACAGGAATGGGGGAATCTTTACCCTTGGAAATTTTCAGGAGTGTTATTGCCACAGATGCTAAGAGCGCCACGTCATTGATGATGACTGTAACCTGGCTGACTTTGTCTATAAAGCCCCTTCCACTGATTAGAGTTAATGTTTATGGGACGTTAAGAGGAGTTAGGGAAGAACGAGTGATTGAAAAGAGAGGAGGAAGGGAGAAGAGGAGGAGGAGGAAGGGTAAACATCTGAAAAGCAGGAGCGTAACTGTCTGACATTACGGGACACTGCCTGTCCATAAATCTGTCTCACAACACTTTGCACACACACTCTCTCATTCTCTCTCATAGACACACACACAGTATAATATCCTCTTCTGAGCCACTCTGTGACAAAGACAATCCAGGGAATTCCTCAAGTGAACAAGAAGCAAGTAGATAATGATGTGAAAGAAAGAGAACACGGGAAGCAATATCACTTTTTTACAAGGCTTAGTCCTGACAGAGCTCGAGCTGGGTGTGTGTGTGTGTGTGTGTGTGTACATATTTCCATGTGTGCCTGTGCTGCTGCTTTTTTTTTTTTTTTTTTTTTTTACAAGGCAGCTATGAAATATTTGTATTTACAGTCGTCTCCTATTAATCAAGCGGAAAGGGGCAGAGCAGAGGCTTAAGTGCTCGACAGCAGTAATCTAATAATAATATGTGAGAAATGACCAACCTCCAGTGCTGCCACAGTAAATTGGACATTATGCACGATGCTTTTATGTCTCCGTGTGAGTGTACGAGTGTGTGTGCGTGTGGCCTCTTTTTCTTTTCTATTTTAGCCCGGGTTTAAAAAGGTCAGGAATCATTTACCTGGGGGCGTTCTGGGAATATGCTTAGATTTTATCATTAGAATATGACATTTAACGGTATTCTACGAAGAGATTATAAATGAAGATGTTCCATTGAAATTTTGGTCTTTTAAACCAACCAATTAAATCAACATGTTAAAAGATCAGCGACAAAAAAGGCTGCATTTAAAGCTGCATTCAGAGGAGCGACTGATTTACACCTCATGGTGCAGAATTTTTAACTCCATATTTCCCCGTAAAGACTGTAAGAAAGTGTGTTTTGTGACTTTGCACTGTAAAGATGTGAACATTTTTAACCCTTTGAAACCTGGAGTGATATTGATTTTCTTTTGCTGCTTTCAGACGCCTTTCACAAGCACTTACATGACTGAAACATAAGCAAATTGCAAAACAAAGGCAATCAGCAACTTGATATGAGATGTCCCGCAAACAACAAAAGAATAAGTAAACGGTGACATGAAAATTACCTGAAATTTAGCTTAAAAAGAGAGAGAGAGAATCATTACAAAATGATCAAATAACTAGGGGAAAATGCCAAGAAAACTATATTAATTACATATCTAATATTAGCTTACAGAAACAGATATACTTATTAGTATTATTTATATTTTTCATTTTACTCTTTTTGTTTTTGTTCTTTTACACTTCTTTGTCTTTCATGTTGCTAATTTCTAGTAATTTTCTTGTAACTTTTGACTAATTTCTTGCTTAGTCTTGTTTCATTCCCTCTTTCCATGTTTTCAAAAGAAATCAGGCCAATTTGCTAAGGTTCAAAGGGTTAAATGTGCGTTTTGTATATGTAAATAAACAGTGTATGCATAAAAAGAGCCAAAGAGAAAAGTGTGTGTATGTGGCTACTACACATATCCCATGTTTTCAGTCTCACCTCAATCACCTTTGCGAGGAGTACACAAAATGGGCCGAACACCCCTTAAGGAGGTGTGTTTGGGGTTAATCTCCAGTCTAACAGAGGCGGGTGGTGCATAGTGGGCAGGAGACGGCAGCAACAGGCCCATGTGCTTCAGATTGGCCCTCTCCATTCTTCATGGCCTGCCGCTGAATATTAAACAACAGTGGTGAGATGCGCAGTCACGGCTGTGGAGGAAGGCCGCCGCTCACCCCTGCTCTGTCTGCCTCTCTCAAGTGCGAGCCCACCCACAGTGCTGTGAGCGCCGCTCTAAGCCTGGGTCAGCACCCAAAGGTGTGTGGGAATGAGAATGGATGAATTGTTTTAGAGCTCTTGTGGTGCATTTATATGCGCGTCGGATGTACTTTTTTTCGCAGTAGGGCATCTGACTTTCACATGGTCTTTAGTTTGAAATGGAAACAACAATGGAGCTGATGAAGCGCTTGATTGCTTTAGGGCTACTTTTAGGAAACACTGACACAAGTCTTAACAATAGTGAAAAGCAAAGTAGAGCAAGACTTGCCATCTACATGTCCTGGACTTCCTGAGCTGGCATCAGACGTGACAATGACTTCAGAAAGAAGTTGGACCCCTCCGTCAGATAGACATTAAATTTTGGTTGAAATGAAAATTAGGTTAACATTACCTTAAATGTCTTAACGACATCAGAATTTCATGCTGTGTGGTTGTTAACATTATGATATTTTGCAGACACTGGGTTTTGCTCATACCTTACAACTAAATGTCCTTATTCTATGTCGAGAAGACATCGGCATGAGCTGTTTGAAAGGTGTTGGATTTTCCGCATGTCAAAGTATCCTTGGGCAAGACACTGAACCCCAAACTGCTCCCGATGGCTGTTCCATCAGTGTGTGTGAACGTGTTTGAAATGAAGGCCATGATGTACATTAAAAAGCATATTTAATGCATGTCAGAACCAGAAACAACCCAAGGTTTAAGCTTATCTGAATTTCCTAGAAAAAAGGTTTAAAAATCTGGCAGATTGGATGTGACATTTGAGGCAATTTTTTGTCGACTACTACTACAAAAAAATTCTTTCTCCAATTCTCATTTTTATGCATTTTATTAATTTTATTATATGATCAACCTGTCAAGTTCACCCATAGACAGCAGCTATTTCAAAGTTCTTTGAAATGAGTGTTGTATTTTTATATTAATTCTACTATCTAGGCGTCATGCTAAAGATACAGAAAAGTATTTTCTTAAAAAAAACTGGTCTAAGTCTGGCAGCTACTGATGTGTTCAGATGTGTCAGTGGATGCAGGCGCTATAAGGGAAAGCCCTTGATGGAATCATGAATCTGTCTTCCCACAATTTGACATTATCTGTCTTTTTCTTCCTTTTCTGTCTGTCTGCATCTCAGCCTCTCTAATTGGAACAATCACAGTACAGTGGCTCTTGGCTCTGCTGCCCGTTGGACCACAGGAGGCTGGTATGTCTGAGTGTGTGTGTGTGTGTGTGTGTGTGTGTGTGTGTGTGTGTGTAATATAAGACAGAGACCTAGAGTACAGCTGATTTCCCCTTAGTGCAGCAGAGAGGAACAGAGGCATCCGAAAGCTGGTTTCCGTTACAGATTTGCACAAAACTTAAGCAATATTTTCAAAATGTCGATAAAAAACCAGCGTTTCCACTGAGTGATGTTATGCAACTTCTCTCACGATGTTATGCAACTTCTACTCTCTCGATAACATTCCGAGAAGCATGTCGATGGATGTTTAAAACATTAGCAGGTTTATTTCTATTGCAGCCGCCACAGTAGCCGTCATTATTTCCAATGGAAGGCCATGTAAACGTGTTGTATGAGCAATAATGGAAAGCCCCTTATACGTGGGAGTGGCCATGTATGAGGGATTTCTGGGAGATGATAATCCACGATTTCACAGAGGAATTGTGAATTCAAAACTTTTGAAGAGTTCTGCGCTACAATATCACCTCTTGTAGTGCCTGCTGCATCATGACTGAAGGAGCCAGTTCCTACCAACCAAATAAGGCTTTTGTGAATTGCCTGAAATACCACCTCACGCAAGCATAAAAACTTTTTCGCGATAAATGTGAGTTTTTTCAAAACTGATGTTTCCATTAGGCGTATTTTATATTTGTCATTTTTAATTTCCACAATTTGAGGGTTAATGGAAACCTGCCTAGAGTAACAGCTCTTTTAGATAGTAGTAATTGAAAAAGTGTTATTATGTTGTTAAATCTAACCACTATTTACACATGTAATTTTGTTTTCTATTATTTAAAATCTCCCTTTTTGGCATGTAAGACATAGCAGAATTCAGCCTGAAGGAAAAGGTAATATTTGAAACGCAGACATCATGTGAAGAAACTGGGGTTCATCTCACCTTAGGGGTTCCTGGAGTGGCTGCTCCATCCTTGGGTGAGGGGTTCTTACTGGTGGAGAGAAAGAAGACAAAAATAGGATGAAGTGAGTTTGTTATGTGCAGTGTTGAATGTGGTCTTTACATGTCTGTGTGCTTGTTTAAATGCCACCAGCGTGTGCTGACATTTTTCTAACAGCTCATTAATTTTTAAGATATATGTATCTTTGGAAGGTGTTTTCTATAAGCCCAGACACTGTCATTTTGTGAAGAAAAAATGGAATATCTCTGTTTGTTGATTTATTACGTTTAATTCAGCAACTTGTTTCCACATTTATTCATTTTCATCCATCGGTCTTTAACTCTCTTTTCCCTTTTATCTACCCGTCCATCTCCTGCTACCCTTTGATGGTAATTGAAAACATTACTGCAAATGGCAGGATTACTGAGAACATCAGCTGGATCTCCTTTACTGAGGCAATCATTCCCCAGATTTGTCTCATCAAACACACACACACACACACACACACACACACACACACACACACACACACATCATCTGTTGTGGTGGGAAAAGCAGGAAATAACTGATTTTGCAGTGATTTGATTTGTCAGCGCAGTCAGCTCACGGTCGCTTTGACTCTGAAATATGTGGAGGACAATCGGCTGAACTGTAAAAGTTATTGGGAAGAGGGGAAGGGTGGGGAGAAAGGGGGAGTATTAAGATTTTAGACAGCAAGAAAAAAGAAAGTCATAAGAAAAGGAAGAAAATAAGAAAGAGCTTCTATTCTGCCAATAAAACAGAAACTTTCACTTCATGTGTACATTTATTTCTTATCTTTTTTCATCTACCATCTCATTATTTTCCTTTTCCGCTCCTCCTCATTCTCAATTGATTTGTTGTTACTTTATATTTTTTTTGTTGCATTTTCCTCCTTCTCTTTCCCTCCTTTTCTCCTTTCTCCCGTCCCTTTTTCCATCCCTCTCTCTTCAGCCGAAAACACAGATAAATTTCTCCGAGCCTCTCGAAGCGTTGCGACAGGCTCGACGTTGACAAAGCGAGACAAGGTTGTCACGTTTGCTTTGAGACCCTGTTAGCACTCCAGACCCTCTTGGATGGACACACACACACACACACACACACACACACACACACACACACACACACACTGCCAGACAGACAGTAGCAAACCATGGAAAGGAATGGGCCTGAAACTGAATTGAGCGCGACCTCTAATCTGACAGCATGCCTTGGTAGACAAGGGATTTCCCTTTTCAATGGCTGGATGGGTGGATAATAAGAATAAGAAGCCTTATTTATATGTCACTTATCTGAGAGGAGCATTTACAAAGTGGTGCACAAGAGCAAGACAAGGAGAATATAAGACAAAGGAATACAATGCATAGCTGCACAGAGATACTGTAGGAGGGAATGCATGATGAGAAAGAGTTCACCTCATTTCTTTACATTACAACATTTAGTTTTTCAGTTGTTTTTAAGTGCAAACCACCAGTTTATACATTAGGTATACTATGCAAGTTTGTTTTGTAAATAAAATAAAACAACAGTATTAAATAAATAAATAAACAGACTCTAAGTAATCCCCCCAAACCATCAATTATGACCAACTAGAACTGTGTGGTGGTGTTTCTTTCATTTCATCATTTCATTTTCTTCATATTTTGCTGTGTTCAGGTTTAATTAAAAGATAAATATTACAAGGCTATAAAATGACAGTGACAACTTTTCTTTTCATAGTTGGTAGCAATGAACAGCAGAATGACTGTAGTAAACAATGACCAAAAGAAAGACTGAGAGAGCGCAGCTGGTACCGGTGTATTGAAACTGTGAAAAATGAGTATTGAAACCATTTTGAACATTCAGAATTGATATGTATTAATAAATCAATATTTTTTTTACAACAAAGCTAGGCACAGCATGCGACACGTAGAGTAGGGACTTAATTAAAAAGTAGCAACCGTAGACTGTATATAAACATAGACGACATAGAAGGCTTCCCTTAACTACAGCCAAATCATCTCAATCGCCCCCTGGTGGCTGGCTGCAGAACAGGTCATGAAGCCCGCCCCTTCCATGTTAGTGAATGGGACATGGGCAAAACTAAAAACTCAAAGCATACCCCAAATAAAGGTTTCCCAAAGTTTTTTTTCTGTCATGTTATGTAATTCTAATCTACTTGTTTGCTCAAGATTGGTTTTAATTAGTTATTTGATGGTATAAAAATAGGGGATTGAAGACATTATTGTCAGCTGTGTTTGTCAATCAGTGTGCTCATGATCATTGATGCTGCTCGTGATTGGTCGGGCGGGTGAGTGGAGGGGACGTGATACCATAGAGATCGATACTGTGCAGAGCCTCAGCTCCAAATGATTTCATAACATCAAGATGTGGCCCTATGTGAAATGTCTGGCTTCAAGTATGTGTGGTGAAAGTAAGTGGATCTGTCCTTATATACAGTCAGTGGTAGAGACTGTAAGAAGCACACATCAAAGAGGAAGCAACAAAAATTGCAAACATGGCGCAGAAAAAAAAAAAGAATAGCTTGAGCTTTTAGCTTAAGTCGGAAGGCACACAATACTTTTGTGCCCCTGAGTTCAAGATTAGGCATTAGAAATATTCCAGTGTTTTACAGAAAAGTAGCTGAATTTTGATATATCTAACCTGATTTTTGGACATATGCATATACCAAACGATAAACAAATAGAGACACAGAAGCAGAACTTTTTAGATTTTAGTTTGGTTTTTTTTTCATTTCTCTTTGACTGTTACCAAAACCTGTAAAAATATATCAGAAAAAAAATCAAATGAATTAGATTAATGAGAGTTATTATCAGTCATTTTAGTGTTCATTAGTCCTCATCTGATGGGATTGATTCCTCTATGATCTTCGCAGTGTCGCTGGTGCTGTGAGAGTGTGCATATGTATCAGTGAACAGGTGTCTGTGTATGTATTAAATGTATTTGGTTGAACATGTCTGTGAAAACGTGTCATTATCGTCTGTGCTGTGTGCACCTGAGGATGTGTGTTTGCATCTGTATATTGTCTTGCTACTGTGTGTGTGTGTGTGTGTGTGTGTGTGTGTGTGTGTGTGTGTGTGTGTAACAGCGGGCCTCACTTCCACCAACAAAGAGAATAAACATGGGTGACACAGTCAAGCTGCTGTGTAATGCAGGCGGAATCTGCCAACACCCCCACCTGTCTGCCCCTTTTTTCTATCTCTGTCTCTGTCATCTCTCTCTCCCTCTCCCTCTATCTCTCTTTTATTCATTACCTGGAACCTCTGCAGAGGCATCAACAATAACAGCCACCTCCACCTGCTTGTTGACAGTGTCAAACAGTGACAAGAGAAGGAGGGAGAGGGAGAGAGGGAAAAAGAGAGCGAGAGAGGACAGCGGTTGCATGCCTGCCACGATGGGAGAAAATTGCCACAATGACAGAGAGGGCTGATAGAGAGATGAAAGGGAGTGAAAAAGGGGGGAAAAGAAAAGAGATGAAATGTGAGGTGAGACAGAGATGCGGCGAGGGAGGAAGAGCGGGCAACATAAAGAGAGAGATCGAGCGAGTGAAAGATGAAAGAAGACAGAAAACGAGAGAAAGAAAGAGAGGGATTGATGGGAGAGTTGGTGTGTCGCCGCCTCTTCTCGCAGCTTCACGCGTCTGTTTGCCCGGTTCTATGAATTTTTGATGGGGAGGGTTATGGGGGCCTGGAAATTCCAGCTGCCTGCCATGTCAAAGCAAGGAGAGGAGTGTGGAAATGAGCAGCACAGCAAAGCGAAACAAACACACAGACAGGCGAAAAGGACGCAAGGGAGGAATGAAAGACGGGAGACAAAGCAATTTAAAATGTGTTGTGCTAATGAGGCCTATGTGTGAACACAGGGAGACAGGTGAGGGCATGTGGGTGCTTCACACAACTCTGATAACACATTGTCCCATCACATCATACAGTACTTTCTCTCAACTTGTTTAACCTAAAGGAGGAGCAAGAACATGTGAGATCACCAACAGGAAGTAGTCATACGATGGCTAAAACAGGTCAAGCTTTTGGTTCAAATGTTCCCTTTTTTGGTCTGTGATAAATGTTAAAGAAAAAAAACTGAAGAAATGGACTAAAACAAATCAGGTAATCAGAGATCATATTTGATAATCAGCTGATTGAAAATAATGTATTCAAAGTTAAAGGATGATCTTAGCTGTTTCGGGTCTGTATACCACATAACCTCTAAATAACCCTTAAACCAATATGGTTGACTTTGTTTTAAGGTTTATGCAACAGAGGTACTTTGTTACACTTAAGATACAAAAGAACTTTGTTAAGCTTTGGAAAAGTTAATGGTTTGGGTTAAAATAGTTGAAAATCTGGTGTTTGAACCATCTGTCCAAACCCAACCTCCTCTCTCCGCAGACTTTCTTGCTCTTTATACTCCATCATTTGCGTCTAATAATGATGCAGCCTGGTGCGTCTCAAACAAATGGTAAAGGCGAACTCAGTGCGTTGGTATAAAACATCAAGGGTCACTGACCAAGCGTTGATAATTGACAAGTTGGGAGTGAAAATGGGTTGAATCTGGAACAGTGGGCTGATCCTCAATTTGGAAGCAATTCCATTTAGAAAACTGCCCACCTTCCCCAAACCTGGTTAAATCTGCATCAATCCAACACAAGTAGTGAGCAGCGAGCAGGTGCTTCTACACCTCCCACCTCCACTCCCTTCCAGAGAGGGAGAGAGAGATGAAAAAGTCTTTTTTCAGTGGGAGTCTGGTGGAATGGAGGGATGGTGCTAACCTCAAGATACTGATTGCTTTTTACCTTTTTGTGTCTGCTGGAGAAGTGGGGGCTCGCTCTCGAGGAGGCAAATTGATTATGGAGGAGGAGGAGGAGGAGGAGGAGGAAGAGGAGTAGGGGTATGAAGAGGAGGGGGTGACGGGGTATGTAGATTACTTTGCCCCCACGAGCCACCTGACGTTTACAGGGCATGATAGATTACCATTTACTCAGCTGTGTGTTTGCGTGTGATTTCTATGTCCATACATGAGAAGCTGTGGCCCATGAAGCAGCGCCAGAGCACACAGTCACAGGAGAGGACAGGTTGGCAGTTGTAATCAAACACACACATGCAGTGGGAGCAGAACAGAGAAATAGAAAACAAATAGAAGCACACAGAAGAACAGATATTCACAGAAGAGGCCGGACAGATATGGAAAACACACATTTTTCACACCAATGTAGTCAAACACACACGCACCTTCGTTTCCATACCCACAGCTCTTTCATTCAGCGAGCGCTGGTCGTCATTAAAGGCAGATTTACTACAAATTGGACCAAATTCCCACTGTCACTTTCAATGATGGCTGCTACCATGCAGAGAGCTGGGGAGAGGGAGAGACAGTGTGTGTGTGTGTGTGTGTATGTGTGTGTGATATAGAATGTGTTTTTCGCGACATAAGACACACACAACACTTTCTGCTTTTATTTCATCTCCTGCGTCCATTCCTTCTGATGCCCAGACAAAGTCACACTGAGACTTTTGTGTGTTTGTGTGTGTGTAAAGGAACATTTCAATCAAAATATCTTAAAATTCAATCCTCTGCACCCCCCTCAGCCTCCTCTCTTGCCCTCTTTTTTTTCTTGTGGTGTGTGTGTATATGTGTCTGGGATGGGTTAATGGCAAGTAGCTAAATCAGCCAGCCGTGACGTTAGCCACCATCCCATCTCACCCAGGGATGACGCTATTTCCTTAAATAACCATGTGTGTGAGTGTGTGTGTGTGTGTGTGTGTGTGTGTGTGTGTGTGTGTGTGTGTGTGTGCTTACACAGTATCTCAGAGGGAAGGGCAGACTACTAACCTTTATTAATTATTGAAACACATACACACACCTCACCATATCAGACAATGATGGATGGATGACCCTCACTCAGCTCTCCAATGCAATCTATTCTATTTTTTTCTATTCTATTCTCTATTTCAAGAACCATCACCTCTTTTTGCTAAAGCTTTCAGCTGCATGTTGTGGCCTTCGTCAAAAGTGAGTGGGATAAGTCTGTTGGCTGATAAGAGCCATGACTTGTGGCTGAAAGTTTATAAAAAACAAGTGGACTTTTTTCTAGAAGCAGAGTGCTTTGTCTGCCCAATTTTGTTGACTTACAGATTTTGTTGATTTGGTAATTTTTTCTTGATATTTGTGCTTCTACCAGAACTAAGTGAGCAGATAGTTAAATAGTTTATTTTTGGGGTCGTTATAAATTCTATTAATTGTTGTGATTTTCAACTTTGTTGTGCTGTAACCTACAAACAAAGTCAATACCGTTCAAAGTGCACTTCCAGAAATGTTGGAATTAAAAGAATTGTCGAGATTGGCGGCAATTGACGGCTGCTTAGTGGCAGAGATTTCTACTAATGCATTTTTCTAGTTTTGTATTAACTTTTACCTGACACTTATTTTGATTTCTTAATTTCAACCTTTCATTCTTTCTTCAGCCTCTTGAATTTTTGCCTGAATGGATCTCTGTGCTCACAGATAAATGCATCTTTCTACATTATTCATATAAACTTTCTCTCTAACTGTCTTTCTGTCTCTAATTTCATCCTTTCCTCCTCACAGAAAATACGAAGGAATACACACGTTGACCCCATCACACTGAGAAAAATGGGTTTATCCAGGGTCACTGCTTTGGTCTGATGTTGCAGCTTCAAGACACATGGTGAAATTAGGTAACAAAGAAGTGACAAGACTGCATTTTAAGAGGAAAGAGTGAAAAGTTGGGGGAGTTGGGGAAGAAATATGTAAAGCTGTAAACAGGAAGAAACAAAAGAAGGCGGACTAGAAGTGAGTTTGGGTGGCTAGGACAAGGAAAAGATATACAGTATGTGGACACAGACAGATGGAAGAAGGGGTGTGGGAGGTGTAAACGGGGGTAAATGAAGTGTGATTTCCACGTGGGGTGACGCTATCTGTTGCCCTGTTCCTCCAGGTTAATGGGGACTATCATAAAGCTGGGCCGCTGAGGTGGACACCAGGTCAAACACAAACACGGCATCACATGGGCTACACACGCATGTACGCAAACACACACACACACACACACACACACACACACACACGCACACACACAACCAGACGTGCGGTCAAGGTGAAATATGGATGCTAATGGTTGCGTCCCATCGTTAAAAGGGCTTGGAGTTGATTTATCCACCGTAAAACAGCTCGTGCAACTGCCATGAAGAGAAGAAGGGGGCGGCAGTGAACTCGAGGTCACAGGTTTGAATCCTAATCCCTGCAGGAAACACTTAGTGTTACGTCGACGGCATGCCTCTGCCTTTTATGCAGATTTATGGCCCCGAAATCTCCGCTCTGAAAGAATAGCAGTCAGTGAGGCTGACATAAAAACTGAGTTAAAGCTCAGCCTTCACCTTACGCCTAAAAAATATACAGCTTTATGAGCCAGTATTTGTCTTCAGGATTGATATCCGTTTGATTCCTCTGTGCACATGATAAAGACATGCAGAGATGTGTTTAGCCTAGCTTAGCTTAGCAGAAAGACTAAAAACAAGGGGAAAGGAAGCTAACCTGTTTTCAAATATTACAGAAGACACAATAATGCTCCTCATTACCACTTTATTTGGTTAGCACACTGGTCACTAATATGCTGAAGGAAAAGCTTGTTAAGAGCCTACGTTTATTTTTTAAATAAGGATTTGCTGAGTATTGCCACTGCGTAAGCTAGCAGCTCCAATGCTTAGGCTAATGGTTCATTAAACAACAAAGTCTCCTTTTGTAGTTTTATATATATTAGGTACAAAAGATATAAAATTTTAATTAGATACTTCTGGGGTTGTTTAAAGGTACTGTAGACAGAACTAGGCTAGCTTTTCCCCTTACTCCTTTGTTCTAAGCTAGGCTAAAAATGTCATTAAACTAACTATAGCTAACATTCCAAGATGAAGTCTTCATAGCTTGCTTTGAACTTTGATTTGACTGAACTTACTGTTCTCTCTCGCTGTGTGTGTGTGTGTGTGTGTGTGTGTGTTTTAATGGCTACCTGAAGCATATGGCAGCTAGCCTCTCTATCTCCGTCTCCATGTGTTCCTGTAGCTCTCCGGGCCGCAGCAGCACCTGGCAGATGGGGCAGATTGGAGCCTGGCTGTCATACAGGGACATCTTCTTTTTACCTGGAGACAAGATAAAAAGCAGAGAAACATCGTCATTATATGTATAGGACAAACAAGAGCCAGGTATCCAAATGATTCTTGTAGTCAGATCAGGATGGCAAACTGTAAGCACTTTCCTTAATGAATCATAGGTGACATTAATGATCAATTACTGTAAAACTAAAATTATTAGCCCATTAATAGCCCAGAATATTTGCTTAAACCACTGAACTCAACAGGCTTATATTTGAACAGGGCTTTTAATTCCTTACACATAATTCATGAAACCTTTTTTTCCCAGTGTTTCTCATTTACTGTGCTGGTATTACTTCTTCTTTGGTGCTCATGGTTTCAGTAAAATGACCTGAATTATTGAACTGGGGAGAATCTTACCAAGCTAACCATGTGTGTGGTATGTCCATATTGATAAAAGTTAAAACAATTATATTTGTATGCATTATCAGCCGCTAACTAACATTATCTCCAGTAGATAGCTAACAACCCGGTTAATATCTAAAGAACTTATGTAAAAATGAACTGCATGGTAACTGGGCCTCTAATTGAGACAGGCCTTTATTTGTCAAAATGTATAGCCAAACACCAGGCTAGTAAAAAGGACTGGGGATCTAATTGGGCTTGTAGGCTTATAAGCTTATAGTTAAAGTTTTATGGTTATCAATTAATCGTGATTTTAAAAATAATTAAAAACCTTGCTTATACCATACAATACCAAATGCAAGTTTTCTTTGTTTTGTTTTTGTTTTCCCAAACAAAGCTCACAACAATATAAAGCATATTCTTTGTAAGAACTGCATAGCTTATGAAAGGTGTATAGAGGCCTAGCCATATGAGACACCTTGAATGATGAACAATTACAGTTTGGCATCTATTACAAGGCTCAGAGGACTTGTCCAAATTGTTTCACAGAGACAAATCAAATATATTCAACTGTTTGTATTTGTTGTAAGCTGCCACATGCACTCTACAAAGTTGACCAGGCAGCCCTTCAGTTTACCAAGGACACTCAAGGACACTTCAGTGTTGTGTATTCCAAGTCTTGAACTGTTTTATTTACTCTCTAACGTCACACACATTAAGTGCATGTGCATTATAATTGTGCTTTACACACAGACAAAAAGGGGAATAGAGTGCTGTATAGCCTCCACTGTGTCCTCTCAGGTCAAAGCAGATTTAAAGAAGTGTCAGCCATGGATGAGATAATGCTGTATAGAGTCTGCCAACACTACCTCACTTCATTGTCCTTGATCAGCAGGCCATAGGGTGGGGCCCACCTGTATGTGTGTCTGTGTTAGTGTGCCTTTCATTGTGTTACATCGGAAAATGCGCACTTTACATTTTTTTTTTCGCTTTTGCGCCTTTGTGATTGTATATGTATCGTAGCATACATCCTACTTTCTAGGGAAAGTTTACCTTTGAGTCAGCCTGAATTGGCTTAAAATAACATCTATTGAAAGTGCAGCGGTGCTTAATGTCGGAGGACACTTCCTGATTTCCTGTATTTAGCCAATCAAACAGGCTTTTTTTAGTTCGGGAACAATAGGCCCCGCCTTGGCCAGGATATCCCGTTTAGACTGCTTGTCACCGCGGCAACAAGAGAACCAGGTACGGGGACTCCCTGTTTGTCTTGTCTTAGGTGTTTCTCTCTCACACATACATACACAAACACAAACACACATATATACAGTATATACATGCACACGCAACTCTCTGGGGACACGTATCCTTGCTCACATATTGGTCTGTCAGAACAATTTCCTGCAAGAGAACTCATCAAGAGACAACTATTGGGGAACACACACACACACACACACACACACACACACACCACCCCCTCCTCCCTTTTCCAGAACGTGTGTGTGCATACCGGTCTCCCATTCTCCTGCACCGCTACTTAACAGAGCCACAGCACTGGACACGTTAAGTGACTTTGAAAAATAGGTAATCGATTACTCTCTATCTCTCTCTGCCTCTCTATCTCTACCTCCACACCTAGCCCTCCCTGCGCGCTCTCTCTCTCTCCAGCCTCATCCATTTCTAATTTTCTGCCCCTGTACCATCCCTTTATTTGTTTCATTTCTTTCTCTTCTCCTCTATCTCCTCTTGTTTGCCTCCCTTTTTCATCTTTCGTTCTTTTTTATACCCTCTTTTCTGTGTCCTCATCACTTTCTTCTTCACCCTCAGCTCTCGCTTCTTTTACTATGCTACTCATCTCCTACGTTCCGTCTCCTCTTCTCTGCCTTATTGTCTCCACCACGCTCCCTTCAGTATACTTCCCCTTCTCTCCTTGTTTCTCCATCTCTCTTTCTCTACCCCTCCCTCCCCTCTTCTCCTTTATTGCTTTGACAAGATAATTTGAGTCATGCTGAAGCTGTCGCCATCCGCCACAGCAAACAAAGAAAGATCCAATCCCTGTCTGCAGCTGATGGGGCTCTTTCTATTCCGCAGACAAACACACACCTGGAGGACACGGACGCACACACACGCACACAAATATATGCCTGCGCTTGATTATTTTTAGGCCTTTGTAATGTCAAATAACATACTTTTAAAAAAAAAAATGCTTGTTTCGCACAGTGTGAGTTTTAGCATTTCAATGTACAGTGATTTGAGTCTTTTGAAATGTGGAACTTTCCATATGGATGTGACTTTTGTTTGTGTTATTAAAAAAGTGATGGAAAGGAGATGTAGACGCACGGGTGTGAAAAAAGAATGTCAACAATGAACAACAGGGAAAGACTAAAGTGCAGGAGTTTTGTGATGTGGGAATTGGTTTGAACTGATTTGAATTCAGCTGTCTGTGTCACAATAGGGTCAAAACCAAGCTGACACATGCAACACACACTCAAATTTAACCTGCACAACACGTGGAAATACAACAGCCAGTCACGTGAAAGAATAGGATACAACTTTATTGTCTACTGGAGAGGGAAATTGTCTTTAACTTGCCAAAACAGCCAAAAAAAAAGAGACAACAGCACAAAAAATTAAAATACAGATTTTGCACCTAGATTTATTCATATTTTTGGTCCCCTCTCAGAATCTCGAACTTATAAACACTTCAACGACCAGTTGCCAATTCAGATTTTCATGCTACTATGTCAGTTTATGTGAGTAATGAGAGCCATTTGAAATATAACATGGCTTATAACATGTCAAATGAAATGAAAGGTTTTATCAAAACTCAATGCTTTTGATTTCTTTCATGTCTCTTTTCCTCTTAAAATCCAGGGGCGCATGTTCTGTGCCAATTTTGAGCAGGGTGTTTGGGG
This sequence comes from Plectropomus leopardus, assembly GCF_008729295.1. NCBI lineage: Eukaryota > Metazoa > Chordata > Actinopteri > Perciformes > Serranidae > Plectropomus > Plectropomus leopardus. The sequence continues at coordinate 27,101,126 of NC_056474.1, forward strand.
GGTCCTCTGCCGAATTTACACCCATGTTTAAAAAAACAGTTAAATTTTTCAACTCACTGTCCCTCACCCGTTTTTTGGTCACTCTCACCCCTTGTGTTTCTTTCCTCCTCTCCCTCTAAGTCTCCCTCTCTCCGTCAATAGCTCCCTGAGGGAAGTGAGTGACGGGGAGAGGCGACGGGACAGATAAATCCAGGGGAGGAGAAGAAGAAGAAGAGAAAGGGGGGAGAAGGGTGTGTGTGTGTGTGTGTGTGTGTGAGGGGGTTGTTGATGTGATGTGATGTCGCACACTGGGCTTGTCAGCGCCTTAAAGATGATTAATGTCGGGGCAACACACACACCCACACACAAACACCTCTGCGTTTCCCACATGTCCTGCTTTAGACCTCACAGCACACACACACACAAACACACACACACACACACACACACACACACACCCTGCAGCGCGACATGGGTGCGTTTAATCTCGGGCAGCAGAGGGAAGGTATCAGAGGATGGTGAGGAGGGAGAGGAGAGGGCTGGACAATAACAAGGAAATAGGCCTGACAGGACTTTTTAGCGCGGAGATTCTTCAGTGAAATGCTGGCTGGCGGAGCAAACGAGGGATGGATGGATGCATGGATGGAGGAGAGGAGAGAGGAGGTGTGCATCTCTCTGACAGCCATGATTGAGTGTGGGCTTGATCCCCCTCTAATGTGCCAAGATGGATCATCTCATCTCTCTTTTCCCCTGACTTTCTTTCCCTTTTCTCACCCTCTGTCTGTCCTTCTACCTCACTCTATTCCTCGCTCCCTCTATCTCCCATTTTCCTGATTTCACCCTTTTGTTCCTCTGCCTCTCTCTTCATTCAACCCAAACCGTCCCTCTATCACTCTCTCCTCTTTCACCATCTTCTATCTTTTTCATCTCTGTCACTTGATCCACTTAATGGCTCTCACTGGTTTTTGTTCGTGTCACAAAACAATATGTCACCCGACTGACAGGGAGCATATCCGCTGACTTTTTGTATCTTCTGTCTGATTTATTTACTTGCTGCTACAGTCCTGACATGGACACTTTGGCTGTGGTCAATCCAGAGATTACCTATTCCTACTTTAGCTGTGCAAATGCAAGAGAATCATAAAGTCACTTACACATCCTCTGATGTCAACACCTAATAGACAGTAATAACATATGAAAATCCATTGTATTTAACCCTTGGAACCCCTTTTTAAAAAATGACATTATTAAATTATTATTAAAAAAAATATACTTAAGTACCTTTTTAAATTTTTGCAGGGTTGAATATGTCGTTTATTAGCAGCATCATTGATTTTGATGATTAGTTATTTCTTGTGCAATTTCAGTTTTTAAATATGTTTGACAGTGGTTCTATAATAAACAGAAGTAATGAGTCATTTTCTTTAGCGGACATTTGAAACACATCAGTTCAACATCATAAAATAAGCAAAGAAAACCAAGTAAGTATGTTCTTTATGCTGTTAAAGAAAATCAAAGGACTCCAGAATGACTAACTGTGGATCTAACCCCAAACCTTTATTTACACATAAACCCAGATTATTACACAGTAAAAATAAACTATTTGTCTTAATGTAAAAACAAGATATTGTCTGGGCTGCCTTAAAATTTTAAGTTTAATGAATTTTAGAGGAAAGGTTGGGGTTAATTTGTAATGGTTCAACTTATCTTCTCAAATTCAGTTAACTTAAAAAACAGCTTATTTTTACACAGTGGGGTTTAAATATGCTCTATAAATAAACCAGCAAGACTTTATGGACTAGATCAAAACAAAATAGCTTATAATAGCCTAAAATCATTCAAAAAGTAAAAAAAAAAAGAAAAAAAAAAAGATAACGCACACATGCTTAAATTAAGGTGCTTAATGAATGAAATAATGAGGAGTCACACACACATTCACACACACATGTAGACAGGTAATTATAGACAGCAGATGGTGAGGCGGAGAGAGCTAGATCATACGGAAGAGTGGAGAGTAAAGAGGAGGTATCTTCCTTTTTCAATTTTTTTTTTTCGTTGTATTGTTACACTTTTGCCTGTTTTCATGCTTATCCTTTCCTTCAGCTTTCCGTCCTTAAATCAGGGCTGCCCAAAGTGGGGTCAACAGGCCAGGGGTGGTCAACCATGCAGTCAGATTTGGACTTCCAGATTTTTATAGCCAAAAAAAAGTAATTTAAAAAAAAAATAAAATTTAAATGTATTAAAACAATATATAAATAGCTGTTTAGGCACAAGAAGGTGTGAAGAAGAAAGTTTTATTCTTCTCTTACATTTTGTCCTTTTTTCTTCTTTAACATATTTTTATGATCTTCCTTCCTTTTTCTCCTTCCATCCTTTTTTTTTTTATTATTTTTTTGCACCAGTTACCACATATGACCACTTCTCTTCAGAAAAGTTGAAAATTTGTCAAATGTCAGTCATCATAAAGCACCTTTAATCCCTTTTAACACCTGAGGCATCCTTTATCCTTTTTCTTTTTTTTTTCACTTCTCCTCCTCTGCAAACCTTCTCTCTCTCTCTCTCTCTCTCTCTCTCTCTCTCTCTCTCTCTCTCTCTCTCCTGTCTCTCAGTCTCTCTCCCTCTCCCCTCTCTGGTGTTGCTTTGGTCCAGATGAAGTGGGAATCAATAGATGCTAGATAGCGCGGGCTCCCAGTCACAGACTACAATGAGCTGAGGTAAAAAGGCCACCTCCAGAGAGGACGGGGATTGTCAGCTCAATACTCGCTCTCAATGGGGCCAGAGATAAAAAACCATTTGGGGTGTCCTCATGGCTCAATGGGCTAAGAGGCAAACCATGTACTCACAACACTGTGGGTCCAAATCCCATTTAATGACCTGTATTGCGTGTCATCCTTTTCGCTTTTTATCTCGCCCATCGTTCCTGCCTCTTGGGGAACAGGAGATGGTGTGTTGGACTGTTCCTAAAACCAGTGCTTCATTTTTCACAGGTTTAAGTTAAAGATCTAAGACTTTTTATACATTCAATAGATATATTTATGGTCACAAATTTATGGTCAAATTTGTTAAAATCCGTGTTAGTAAGCACTTGCTGATTAAAAAGCATCATTACACAAGTGTGCCCTTGGATTGTCAAAATAAAAGGACACTCAAAAACGTGCCGTCTGATCACACAACACAATGCCACTGATGTCGCAGGTTTTGAGGGAGCAGGCCATTGGCAGGCTAACTGTAGGAATGTCCACCAAGCTGAATGTTCATTTGACCAGCATAACACGTCCCCAATTTTGGCAGTACATTCAACCAGACTTCAAACTGCACAAATCAAGCTGATCGGGTGGCTGATATCAGACAATCTTACAAATGAAGATGCTGGATGTGGAGGTCTTGGGCAGGTGCGGTCACATATGTGACGCTGGTTGGATGTACTGCAAGGTTTACAGAAACTGCATTAGAGACATCTTATGGTAGTGAACTTAACATTCAGTTTATTGCACAACCATAAGCTGTCTCCCATGCTGTTTCTCTGAATTTGTTATGGCATCCAACCAGCCTCATAACTGTACAAGTTGAGTTGTTCAGACTATTTTGCAGTTGAAGAAGCTGGATGTGGAGGGTGTAGGCAGGTGTGGTTACATGTAATTCAAGGAAACCTCAATAAAGATGTCTTATAGTAGTGAAATGGACATTCAGTTTACGGGCAACAGCTCTGGTGGATAATTCTGCAGTCAGCATGTTAATGGCACGCTCCCACAAAACTTAGGACATCTGTGGTATTGGGTTGTGTGGACTGTGGACTGCACATTTTAGAATGACCTTTTATTTTGACAATCCTAAGGCACACTTGTTTAATGATGATGCTGTTTAATCGGCATCTTGATATGCCACACTTGTAATGTGGATGGATTATCTTGGAAAAGGAGAAGTACTCATTAAAACAAGGATTTTAAGACATTTTGTCCCAAAATTTGATAAAAATGTCTGTTAAATGTCTAAGAAAATCTTCTTCTCTTTAACTTAAACCTGTGAAAAATTGGGGCAAAACACAAGTGATGCGTTTACATTTTTGTTCAGTATAGATTAAATTAATATTATGCAGCAGTGTAATGAACTTTGTCCTCTTTCAAAAGTAGTTGGATCGAACAACTAAAAATACTCCACAAAGAAACATTCAACTTTCCACAAACTTAAACATTTTCTTTCTTTAAGGTCCATTGTGAGGGATTGAATTCACTTATAAATTATACACACAATCAGCTAATGAGCACCGAGCATGTAAACTGGATTTAAGCACAACAATAAGAGTCAGAAAAAAAGAGGGCAAGATTTATGAGTTGGCACATATTCAGTATGTTGAGACACACACAAGTACACACACTTACATGCACACTCACAAAACACACAAGCACATTTCCCAAATGGAATTACAAAGTGTCTACATGTACAGGCTGTTTTTCTGTCCTTGAACAACTGTCTTCTCCTTGTGCGCACGCAACACACACACACACACACACACACACACACACACACACACACACACACACACACACACACACACACACACACACACACACACACACACACACACACACACACTTCCATTCCCCCTCCTTGTTGTTCCCCTAAATGAGTTTTCTGACATGCATCAAGTGTTTATGCCCGCTACCCCTCTTTTCTCCTCTTCCCCACCTCCTCCTACCTTTTTCCTCCCTCCCCTCTCCACTCGTCCGGCCGGTTAGCTATAACACCCGCCAACATCGGTAAACAAGGAAATCTCTCAGCCGCGGCCCGGCGTGTAACCGCATTACCGCGCCCGATAACCTCTTCAAATAATGTGCGATAAGGGGAATTTGATTTGATTCACGGAAAGGGAAAGAGGGGCCACTGCTCCCCCTCGATCTCTTCCTTTTCCTTTCCTTTATTTCTGTATTTCTCCTTCTTTCCTTTTCCTCTTTCTCTTGGCCCTGCCATCGTCTCTTCTTCTTTTCACTTAGCCCGAGGGTCCAGGCATCCTCCTCCTCCCATCTCATCCCCCCTTTTATTCTCCCCCTCTCCAGAATGACACCGCCTCGCATCCACAATCAAATAAATCCCACCGAGGTGTCAGCCTTCATTTTGACTCTCCCCTCTCTTCTCCCCGACCGACGCAAGGTGAGGTGAGAGGCCCCCGTAAAGCCATCATCTCCATAATGGCAAATATGAGCCCTAAAGCCCAAAACCAGGGGCCGCATTAACACAAATGGGACTACCAAGGTGTGTGTGTGCACGTTTCCCCGCTGAGGTGATATGGTTTTTTTCCTTAAGTGAGCTGTGATTTAAGCAGGCTAGACACTAGGCTGATCACTTGCTCTGTGTCTGTGCAAAATAGATGAGGCTGTGCGGCTCATTCAGAGGACATTTGATGAAATGGAACGGGGGTCAACTTCAGTTTGCCACCCTGGCTGCGTCGCGCTTCTCTGTGCATGTGTGTGTTTCCTGTGTCTGTCTTGACCATGTGTGTGTGTGTGTTTGCGCGTTCTCACTGCCTGACAATGATGCATGGTGCTTTTAAATAGCACTCCTCCACGCCCTGCTCAAAACTCATCACCAGGCTCTTTCACTATCCCTCCCTCCCCTCCCCCATGCTCCCTGGGGTTGTCACTTTTAGAAAAGCAAATGAAATGTCGGCGCGCTGGAGAGGAGGGATGAAGAGATGGCCGGATAGAGGGATAGAGAGGGGAAGGTATGTGTCTGTGCGTGTGTTTGCAGTCTGTTTAAGTCAAGGGACTATTTCTGTGTGTAAACAAGCATGTTGCCCTGTGAGAAACAGCGAAATGTAATGCAGAAGATGCATTTATTTTACATGAAGAGGACATTATGGCAACATGGGAACACTATGGCTGTTATTCCATGTAGGATATTCTTTCGTTCTCTCATAGAGAAGAAATTTGGGCCCTCTGGACAGCAATATTTGCAGCAATATCAAGGCCACTTTGCTCTTAATAGAAACTAAAATATATATAAAATTTGGTGGTTTGGGGAAAACAAAGAGGAGATATCAACAAGCCATAAATCCTCAGAGGCTTGGTTTTAAACACACGCTGATAAATGGTCATCTGATGATCCATGTGTGTGTGTGTGTGTGTGTGTGTGTGTGTGTGTGTGTGTGTGTGTGTGTGCGTGCGTGCGTGCGTGCGTGCGTGCGTGCGTGCGTGTGTGTGTGTGTGCGCGTGTGTGCGTGCGCGCACGTCTGTTTACAAGTGTGTGTCAGCATGTGTAATGTGGGTTTTCCTCCTGGGACCCTGCTGCACGCGTGTGTGTGTCTCTGAAAGACAGTGGTGATGCTGGTGAGGTTATCTCCAACTACTGACAGCTGTTTATTCAATCAATCACCTTGTCTGTGTGTGCGTGTGTGTGTGTGTGTGTGTGTGTGTGTGTGTGAGAGAGAGAGAGAGACAGTGGAGAGGAGGAAAGAAGTAAATTAATGGAGCATTAACCAAGCACTGACCCACAGAGCACAGGCACAACTAGCCGCTACGGACTAAATCTCAATTCAAGACCCATATCATTTACACACACACACCCCCACACACACACACAAAAATGTATTTGAGAGTCTAGCCACATTTCCTTACCACATTTATTTATTCAATATCGGTAAAAGCAAGTTTAAGTTTCTGAAGGCTGCCCAAAGAATAATTTGCTATATGTGGTTTTGTAATAAAGATGGAATTCAGACATGAGATTTTTTTAAATCTGCTTGTGATATGTAAGCCTATTGTAGCTATTTTACCGTAGGCCTACAGCTATTTTAGTTGTAGAGCAAATTATGAAAACATGGACCATTTTAGTTTTCTATTATATTTACTATTATTCTAGTAGGTTTATAATATTAATTATAATTACCATAAAAACATTGATACTTGGAATCTGTATATCCCTACAATATTGACATCTGCTAATAGAAAACCAAAATTATGAGGATGTCTTCTTGTTCTGTATGATTTCGAGTGTAAAATGAACTATAAATCTCAAATCTTGTTTTTCTTTCTCTGTATTTTGCAACAACAGTTATTTTAGAAAACTGAATGTGTTGCTGCCACCTTTCTTTACCTTGTTTTTTGTGTGTTTATTTACTGCCATCAAAAAAGAAAGAGACATATTTGCTTCTACTGACCTAGGCCCTCTCTCTTCTCCTGTCTCTGCTGACTGTCTCTATTTCTCCTTCCTCAGCTGTGCGGAGGAGGAGGAATACCTGACGGAGAGGTGTGGGCGTGAGGCCTGTCGGCACTCATTTCCATCCCAAAGGGCCTTGTCACGTGACCGAAACATGCCGTGTCAATGGGCAAAGAGGGGCATCAGCAAGTTTGACAAAAGACGCCCTGACTCAGCTGTAATAACCCACACACACACACACACACACACACACACACACACACACACACACACATTCATTTGTTTGGAAGCTCTAGTTCTTGCCCTCTTTAAGCATTCATTTTGACTAACTGGTGCAAAGCCCACTTTGATCTGAAGTATTCAGGGACAAACACCCACAGAAGTAAGGCTGCCCTTCACATTGCCTCTTTATTAGTAATCTCTCTTTATGTCTCTTATCTATCCTTTTTTTTCAGTTGTCTTTCATCTTTCCTTTCCCTCTTCCCCGTCTATGTCTCCACTCTCTTCCATCCTCTCTCTATCCCTCGCTCCCTCTCATTATCTCCCTCCCTGCTGCTTTCATATGGTCTAGCAGCTGAATTAATTACCAAAGCCAATTAACGCTAGATTGGCTGATGTTTTAACTAATTAGCTTTAATGAGGGTGCCATGGCTGCCTGCACTGTGTTAATTGAATCCTAACAGCAGAGGAGGGAGCCCATGGAGGCGAGATGAGAGGGATGGATGTGTAGATGGATGGATAGATGGGAGGCATGTGCACACTTCCATACGCACACAAGCTGTTATTGATAATATTTAGAGCGCATCGCAGGAACACCCACCCTGTTGTTGCTGCTGGTTTATCATTAACACTACTGGCCTTTCGTTCAGCACGCCACACACTTTCCAAAAAAAGAAAAAGGACACTATTAAAAAAAAAAAAAAAGAAAAAAAAAGGAATGTGATGATGTTATGTCACTGTGTGCATCCTCCTCATTTGCAGGGTAAAAGTTTGTCTGAGCTAACTGGGTTTTCTTAATAGAACTCATATCCTCCTCATGAATCTGCTGGTTATACAGAGCTGTATTTGTTATTGCAAATCGTGCCTGGCAAAGAGGAGCAGCAGATTAAAATCTTAGATCAATGTCGATGTGGTCCTCCTGGTGCCAGATTACCTGCTGCCTACCTTCACTTCATTTTCACCCGCCTTGTGATTGAAGGATCATCAGGATCATCAGGATCATCAGGGACGAGATGGGAAATGTATGCATATCTGAAAGGTCCTATGGATGAAGCTAAATTCTACGTTATGTCATTTAGGAGGCGTGAATATTTGCATGTCGCACCATGTGTTCTGTGAGCTGCAGATTTTGCAATATTATCATTGTCCTTTAAATACTTTGTATGTTTCCAAACCCTAAGCCACATCAAATCCTTTGGATAATTGACTAAATTAAACAGCATCAAAGAGAACACAAACTGTCACATAATTTAAGAAAAATAATGCCCAACAAAGCTAAATGCAGAAACTACATATCTGATGAAGATTGAGGGCAGAATCTGAATTTTTGATGTTTGTTTAATCGTAGATGAAAACCCCCACAACAAAACACAGTTAAAAACAAAACTGCACTAACACTGTGGCTGTGTAGTGACAGTATTCTGGCTGTATGCCACAGAGACAGCTAAAGCTAGAGAACTAAATCTATTAAAAGCTAGTAGTTGGAAAGCTATATCTAATGTAATTCATGGATGTATAAGAACTGGAGGTGGGCTCATGTTCATTTCTTTAAAAGTTGCTTAGTGACGCATGAAGCTACAAAAAACTCAATTTCTGCACTGTAAAATTACCCGCATCTACTGCATTTTGGGGCCAATAGGAAGTGCAGTAAAGACTTACAGAGGACAAGAGGCTAAATTCTGCTGGACACGCAGTTAACTTCCAGTTTAACCCTCTAACTTGAATGGGAATAAAATTATTTCATCCTTTGGTTCTCCTGTGCTTCCAAAATGCTATTGGACCTGATGGATGTAATCCGAATCGTGAAATAAGTCATTTGGCTGGATATAATGTACCAAAAAGAAAAAAACAAGGTATCTAGTGTTTTACAGACACCTTTGCACAATATAAATCTACAAGAAAAGTTCTCTATGGGCCCCATGGCATCATGTCATGGACCCAGAATTGGTGATTCCATGTTTGCCCACTATGTAAACCTGCCCTCCAATCCCAATACTGTTCTTTTAGGCTTGTTGTATTTTAGATCCTATGATTTGTCTTGGCAAGCCCCGCCCAGCTGTGCTGTGATTGGCTTGTTCTTGTCAGGTAGATGCTGTAGGATCCATTATAACATGGGCTAGACTTAGCTTGAAATAAATTTACTAACTTTTCACTGACTTTGAATAAAAAAACAAAAACATTTTAATGAACTGATATCCTGGTAATTTATTTATCTATCCCATATTCATAACCTTTATATTAAACCTTTATTAAAATCCAACTCTGGAGGTCCTTTACAACACGAATGAATCAGAAACTCAAATATAAAATTTCAATAAATCCTACCAATCCAAGTTGGATGTAAATGCCTATAAATCCACAATATAACTATTAAGAGATATGGACCACATTAGACGAAGTTATGACATTACCCATGTCCCCCCTCTGCATGTCTCCTCCCATCCTGCTGATCTAAAGACATGAACACGCAGCAGATTGTCTGAGGTGGCCATAAAAATCTGCATGGCCGTGTAAAAGGCTTAATGATTTTAAAGTTACAAGAGAAAAGAGCCTGCAGTTTGTCTCATCCATCAAGTCTAGCACCGGCGCCTTCGCCAAATGGCCCTGCCACCTAATCTGGCGCTTAGCAATGCAGTGCCAAATACAGCCCTCCCTCCCGCTCTGTCTCTTGTACACATTTTGTCTTTGTCCCACTTAGACTGGATTATTTCTTCCCTTACTCTTTGTATCTCTTTCACCTTCTGCGTGTCACCTTCTATTTTTCATCAGTTTTTCTCTTTACTTGCAGTCTTTCTAAGCTGCCAGAGTGGATGACGGTGACAAGAGGTGCTGTTTCTGGATACATTTCCCACTTAAAATCTGATTCAGAACTGCTAATTCAATTAATCAAACGAATCAAAATCCACTACCAGAGTCTTCTTTCCCTTTACGAATCTCACATTTTCATTTTGCTCAGTATCTGCAGAAATCAAGCTGACTCCTTGACAGCCACTGCAAGATTGTGAGCGAGTGTATTATATCATCTGTAGACCCTTGGGCACCTCCTTAACCACTTCTCACTGCAGCACCCCCCACACCTTGCAATAAGGTTCCTCTTACACGTGTTAACCCTTTGACCTGTTGTTGCAAACTGTAATCAATAGCCCAACTCCCTGTGTTTCTCTTACACGCTCAGATATCACTGCATATGTTCAAGGTTAGAAGGAACAAATACAGGACAAAGAAGCAAAAAGAAGGAATAGATGAAAATGACACTGTTACTGTGGTTTGATATCGTGTGTCTGTTATTTTTTTTCTGCCTGTCACACACAGTGAGCTTTCCTAACAGTCCTGAGGTTCCCTCATGGGGAAAACACACAAATCAAATCCATGTTAACACTCTTAGATGCACACTTAAACACACATATCCCCCAAGAGATGGAGTCAAGGCGAGGAGCGTGGATTTTCATGTTCCCACCAAACAACGGCACAGTACTGTTGCACCTTTCACACATTTTTTCCTTCTTTCCATCCTTTTTATTTTCTCTGACACGGGATGGATGGACTAACTGACTAATAGTCTTTTTCCACCAAAATTAGCACATGTATGTATGTTTCTTAAACACGGCAAAAACTGCTAAAATTTGTTTTTTTCTGGTGCGTCATATTTGATGTCACAGACAGGCCGGAACGCAGGTAACAGTAAAACAGTAAAAAGCAGTTTGGAGGCCAGTGAAAATGTTACGTTGGTTACTTCTTTTTTTATATCACGTTCACTGATTTAAAACAATGTTTGAGTGCTGCTTGGGTCGACACTGACGTTTTATTTTGTGGGGGCACCTCATCTCACTGGTAAAGGGACTAAAATTAGTGCGTTCACCTGTCATCATATTTCCATTTCTGCCGACCAGATATGAATTCGGATTGTACATTGTCCCATTACATACAAAAGCCAGATGTTACTGGGAATTAATAGACTTTTTGTACAGTGGGAAAAGGGCTTAAGAAACTGATTTTGGCCTTCTGCAATTCTCCTATGTTCATCCCTCCTTTCTCTAATTTTCTTCTTCTCTCTAAAAAAAACAAGAGCAGGACTCCCTACAAAAGCATTATATAACACACTGCCAAAATGCCTCATCTAAGCATCATATTTCACCCTAAATTTAATGCTTACTTGTACTAAACGAGAAAGTAAGAACATGTCAAAAAATTAAAATGATTGCGTTTTTCTCAATTAAGTTAGATTTGCATTCTTAAAAAAGTAGGGTTTTTTCTAGTAAAAGCTTATGTTGCATGTTTTCTGTAAATCTGTAAATTCCCTTATTTTTTTCATTTTAACAATGCAAGACAATTGTGATATCTAACATTAGAACATTTAGATTTATGGTTTCTATTAGTGCCACTGATGTCATTCAGACACGATACACACACAGATACATACAGCTGCGGTGACAACAATGGCCAAATGTAAATCAGATAAATAGATGAAATTGAACAGTCATTCAAACCGCCCCATTCAACTCTGAAGCCCCATGAGCCCTTTTGTACAGCAGATGCTATTGTAGCTGAGTGTGTATGTGTTTGTGTGAGTGTGTGTTGGCTTGTCAGCGATTGAGAAGAACCTATTTCCTCTCGCTGAATCCCCGGCTCTAAATGATGGATTGATATCTCTTTCGCTGTGGATTATATGCGCATATGTGTGTGTGTTGCGTGTGTGTGTCAGTCGCCCTCTCAGCCTCTCGCTCTCTCTCCTCTCAGGCCCTTATCAGCTCTTGTCACAAACAGAGGATAGGGGATAATCCTTCATACAAGGGGAGCAGTCTGGCCTTCCATCCATCTAACTGTCTGTCTAGCTGTCTGCTATATTACCCGTCTCACCGGAGTGTCACCGGAATAGAAATCAAACGGACACAAAGCAAACTTCCTGCATCTCGGCAATCTCCGTTGGCACGACTCAGATGCCAAGTTTGATCAGGACAAACTCAGTTTTTTTGCACAGACTTTGGTCAGAAGTTTGCAGCAGATAGGGTGTAATTATTTGCAGTGACAATAAACATTTAAGTTGAGAGTTTATTGATGGGAATCTTGTGTTTTCTTTGGGTGTCAGTTGCCTTTTAAAAAAAGACCACAGGTCTCTTTGGAAAATGACTGCAAGCCAGATAATTAAAACTTTCCCCAAAGTTCCTGGTCAGGCCTACGCCTTGGGGTGCTGTGTTGTGGTTTGGGCGCTTGCCATGTCCTCATGACAGTGGGTGCTGCGGGTCACCCTGAGTTCCAAGAATCGAAGCGTTCCCTGGCACGTAACAGGGAGCAGAGTATGAGGGTGTGCTTGTGAAAACACGACTTTCACAACATTTCATAATGTCACACGGGATCATTTATACACCACTCACATAATATAATTTATATGAGCACTTTTGTTCTAAAATGAGATTTAAGAGGCCAGTAAAAATAAAAATAAAATGAGATGAAAACATTAGGACAAATTGGTACCCACAGGGAATTGTACCACTTGAGAAAAAGACCCGTTCCAGATGGAAAAATCATGTTGTCTTATTATTTTGGTTTAGCCCAAAATACATGAATACTCTGTACCCACATGACATTCTTTGTAATGCCTCTCCCTCTACTTGTCTGTCTCTCATTCCCTGTATAATAACACAAGCCAGAAATGGGAAAAATGTATGTGAAAAAAGTAGATCTATCTGCTAAGACTAGATAGCAGATCAAAAATGTCTATTTCCTGGAGTGGGTTATTGCACAGGTCACACCTGAGGCTATTTTGTGTATGAGTGTGTGCGTGCGTGTGTGTGCATTGTGACAATCAGATACACTGCGATTGCATCACATGGCTGCAATTGGACATCATTGTGATGTTTATGAATCTGCTATCTGTATGTCATCTTTTCCTCCATCCCTCCCTTCTTATTTCCGGTCCTGTCCACTTTCTGTCTCTCTCACGGGCTCTGCCTGGCAATAACACTTTGTCCAATAGAGGGGGATGTTTCTCTACGCTTTGTTCGACATGCACATCATTTTGTCCACCGCTTTTAAAATTCTAATATCTTTAAATTCTTAAAATGTAAAAAGTGCAAATTTGAGTCAAATATATGATTTACATAGATTTTTTTTTAATTCACTTGTGTACAATTATCTTTATATTTTGATCCACTAATGTCAAGATAATAAATAACAAACTAAATAATAATAATAATAGATGAAATAAAAATTATAAAATGTGACTCGACAGAGAGCAGATGTAGTTTATCATTCCTGTTTTTTTTTATTTGTCTGAGGGGTTGGAGAGTTGGGGGGTTGGTGCAAAATGCGTTCAGAGTCATATTTTTTTAAGCACAGAGGAGGGTAGGTGTTTTGATTTGTCTCAGGGGAGGGACATTCAACTTTATCTGGTTCAATTTTATATTTCTTTTAAATATCCTCCAGTACTCCAGTACATTTAAGTGGGTTTAAAAGGGCATATTTTTGTTAAAAATATCCAAAAGTACACCATTTATCATAGCCAGAAACAGTGAAAAATAGTCATTTTTGGTGGAGGCAGGGTCAACGAAAAATAATTGTAGCTCCAGTGAAGGTCATGATACAAGAAAATTAAGGAATTCACACTGCAACCATCCCCCTACTCTGATAAATAAAGCAAAGTTTCTAAACTTTTTAAAATTATTTATTTATTTATTTGCTTCACATTAAATGTCTCTTTTTTCACATTGTTTCTCTCCTGTAAAAACCATAGTATCTCTAACTATGTATATATTTTAGTTAAAAGTGTTGGGTAGGCTAAACAAAAATGTACAAAAACAAATAATATTAAAATGAATTAAAACAACAGCCAACCAAACAGACAAACAAACTGCCTTTGTCAAAAAAATAAAATAAAATAAATAAATAAGCAAACAAGGGTGCTTTTCTTGGCTTATCAAAAGTGATTTTGGAGATACATGGTTTTCTCTGGACAGCTCTCTTACTCTCAGATTCTGTATAGAGACAGCTTGGAGGCTTTTAGCTCTAAACACACACACACGCACACACGCACACACACACAAAAACACACATACACAAGCGCAGGGTTGAGGGGACGGGTCTGCAGCTCAGATCAATAGAAAATTAAAGAGACTGAAATGGTTTCTGCTCACACATTAACCCCTCTTCTCTTTTTGCCTTCCTTCTCTCTTTTTCCATCTTTCCCATCATCCCTCCCTCTCTCTTTCTCTCTGTGTCTCTCCCCCTCCCCTAATAGCCAGTGCCGCTGACGACAACAGTGTTTCGAACAACTTGAGTATAGGTTTTAGTGACAGAGAGAAGAGAGATGTGTTTTTTTGAGTTTGAGCTTTAACAAACGACGAGAGAAGAGAGGGCGAGATGGTTGGATGAAGGGATGGAAGGGGTGGAAGAATGGGGGCAGTAATAGCACAGAGGCGACAGGGGCTTTGGATGCTCTCTCTGGACACACACACATATATACACACCCACCGCCTGGGGACTCAAATCTCAGAGCAATTTTCAGGCCGGATGATTGGCAGCTTGATGCGTATTCTTCCCCTACAAGACCGGCTGATAACTCCAGCTATCCCATTCCACGCTGCCATCCCTCCCTCTCTTTTCTACCCACTCTCACCATCCTTTTTTTTTCTTTTTGGTTTCTGTGACTCTCTCAACACCCCCTATGCTTCGACCCCCTCCTTCTCCCCTCTCTCATCCCTCTTTCCATCCTTCTTTCCCCCCTCTCTGTCTCTCTCTCTGGGCCTGTTGTGGAGCTATTACAATGACAGAGGCGATAAGGGACATTTATCACATGTGCGGCGGGGTGAGCGAGAGAAAGCCCTCAACAGGTCTATGGGGAGAAACACACACACAAATGTCTAGACACACACGTTCTGCATTGAGACATACAGAAGTGTACGCACACTGCATGCACGCAAATGTGCAAGCCCCCGTGCACGTAAACAGACGGATAAATAAACAGTCAGAGGTTGCATTTGCACACAGCTGCATAAACTTACACATCCATCCACACATACACGCACACACACACACACACACACACACAAACACAGAGTGAAACGGTGAATCATCCTCCTTTTCCCCATTTTGTATTTTGCAGTTGACTGAGGCCAATTCCCCATAATTCAATACAGTTGAAAAATGAAACCCCGGTAAATCGCTACAGCGATTTTACAGATCCCCGCTTATCCTCATAATTCATTATTTCCAAACTGTAACAACATTACATTTCATTTGTAATGCTCCGCCTGCCTCAGCCATTTGCCAATTGTTATATCTTATTGTTTTCCCTCTCCAAGGGGGAGAAAAGTGAGTTATTGGGGGAGAAATGGCGGCTGGCTGGGTGGCGGGGCTGACTGTCTGTGGATTTGCCCCGTCTTCCTCTCCATCTGTCTGTCTGACTGTCTCACTAACTGGCTGAAGTGAGAGCAGGCAGGCAATGGCACACTGAACGGAGGCGCAGGAGAACAGTATAAGTTGTTGTTTTCATTGTGGCTACGTGATAATGAAGCTATTGTTTGCAGCCTTAAATACACAAAAATACATACACACACACACACACACACACACACAGAATGACTGGACTATTGTTTTTCAGCACCGTGGTACAGTCAGATCCACAGCTGGAGCGGTGCAGGGCGGAGACTGGGACAAGGATGGGGTGAGGATGAGGAGGAGATAAGGAGAGGAAGAATCTTTATTTACAAAGTAACTATGTTTATGGAATAAATGCATTGGAGTAAAAATTATGTTCAAAATTATATGTTTGTGTTTGAACTAAGGAGAAGCAGAAGTAAAAAGTAGCTTAAACTGAAATACTCAAATACTTTAAAGCAGGGGTGCAGCACCAAATTCTGGGCCCTCTGCATAAGGAGTCTCTGTGGGCCCCCCTGCTCTTCCTCTCTGTATCCATACTCTCTCAAACACCTTTTTATCTTTGATTTATTTATCAGTTGTTTTATAAAGTCAGTAGTCACTAATCTTTTGCAGTTTGTGGGGCAGTTCTTGCCAAGTTGCTCATTTTGTTTTTTTTTATTATTTTTGAAAGCAATCTAACCTTTTATTCAGGTTTCAAAAGTTTAAATGCTAGTGAAAGGCTTCTGAATACAGCACAAGAAAACTGATGTTGATCCAGATGTTAAAGGGTTAACATCCTGCTTTTGCTCACACTATTTTGTCACATTTTGTCACACTGCTTCTATTATCCAATGGCTGCTGATAATGTTGAGCTACTCACTGTTTCGCTTGGATATGAATGAAGGGCTTTGTGCCAAATGTGAATCATTAAATTATAAACTAATAACAGTTGAACACAGATCTATCTTTGGAATTGCCTATTTTCCAATTCTGGAATAAAAGAGAAAGAAAATTATGCTTTTAAAATGTCCAGAAAATGCAATCATTTAATAATTACACACAGAGAGCTCACTTTGTATCTTTTTTATCTATTTAACTCACCTGGAAAAAAAAGACCTACAATTGAAGCAGAAAAAAAACATTCTGCAATTTAAAACATTATACTGCAACCCATAAGCTTTTGTCAATACAGCAGAGGAATATCCTTTCACAGCAGGTCGTGCGAGATGACTGGAGAAGGGCGTTTGCAATATTTACAGCTTCAAAAAGAGATTCTTCAAATAGGAAAAAAATCACCTAGATCAAATACTGGAATCGCCATTAATCTGAGAGCTAAAAACATGCTTTGATGTCTCTTCTTCTTCTCTCTCTCTCTCTCTCTCACACACACACACACACACACACACACACACACACACACACACACAGGGACACGATTTCTCCTGCAATCTCCCATTTATCACAGCTGTAGCCACTCTCCAGCCCTGCCCATGTTACTGTACCCTGTCACACTGCTAGCTAAACAAACTGCTCCTTGATGTATGAGGGCCTACACCGGCCATAAACTTATTCACTTTTAACTAGCATGCTACCGGCTTGGCATGGCCAGACATCACCTTTACTCCGTGTGTGTGTGTGTGCATGTGAGGCGTATGAAAACTGCCTGTGAGAAATTAACCCCCTGGGTACCGCTTCATAACTCACTCCTCTCTTTCTTTCCTCTCTCCTTCTCCTCCCTCCCTCCCCATCCATCTATCTTTATCCCACAGCCCAGGCATTAGTCCTTTATCTATTACCCATTAGAGTGTGTATGTGTCTTTGACAATGGAGGAAATAGCCCAGTAGTAGTAGTAGTAGTAGAAGAAGAAGAAGAAGAAGAAGAAGAAGAAGAATAGCAGGTCTTATATGTCTTGCTGGACTACAAGTGGTTTGTGTTAGGGAATGAAGTGTGGACATCAGTCTTAACGGTGTCTCGTCTTCTTTTCTCAGGAAGCTGCCACTGTTTTGTTTCTCTCTCTTTTAATTGAGTTCATCCAGATAAGACAAGAGAGCGTAAAGCCATAACCAACATCAGGTTTATGGTTGTAATGTTGGCACCCGTGTATCTCTCCATTCTCCCATGATGCTTTGCTGTTTTATTGACTATATGTATTTATTGTCTCCAGTCAGTCTGGAGTCTATCGTATGACTCACTAATCTGGCAGAACGCGATTAACGATTAAATGATAGCTACAGCATTATCAATACTAGTAGACGTGCACACACACACTGACATGCAAACAAATTCAAGCACACACACATCTTCTCCACCAACATGTACGCGCATCAAGCAGCAGCACCTATGAACACAGCCAGTAAAGGTTAATTGCATAGTTTTTTCCACCTCTTTATGGCTGCAGTAAGTTGAAACTGCAGGGGCCTCGTTTCTTATCAAGCAATAAATTCATTAGTGGCTAACACACCTCGCTGGGGCAGCTCATTTAGTCCTGACAAACAAGATTAGAGGACAGAGGGGGCAAGAGGGGTGGATGTGGACAGAGAGCTGGAAGATCATAGGACATAGATAGACACAGAAAGATACTGTCGTTTTGTGCCAATGTTACAGTGGAAATAGTGTTTTCAAGAGTGCTACAAGCGAAGGGTGGGGGTTAATACAAGTTGACTTAACACCACACAATGATATGAACAGCATTGCTGACTGTTGTCATATGTTTTGCACATGGGCAAGAAAGGCTGGATATGTGTATTTGCTGGGAATGTTAGCAATTAGTGTTAGCAAGTTGTGTTTAGCATTAAATTGTGGTAAGTACTAGAGATTAGCATTAGTAAACAGCACTCACAAACTATCTGTTAACAGATAGCATTAACAGTAATTCATGCCGCATTTTCACTGTGATGCATGGCTCGTCTAACTCGGCTCCAGTTTTTTTTACAGCAAAAGTTGTAAATAGTACCTGGTATTTTTTTTGGTCAAGGTCCCAAATGAGCTGAGCCAAAACTAGAAGGTGCAGACCACTGATTGATCAGAGAAAATCATCACTTGGCTGTCAAACAGGACATCCTGCGCAAACCCACCATTTTTATATAGCCAAATTACTTTTAATAAAGACTGTTGAAATTCCTGCCTACACCTAGGGGTCAATATCAACTATCCGAAATAGAAAAAAGGACCTGGTACAAACGGTGAATCAAGTCAAGTTGAGCTGAGCTGTACCATGCAGTGAAGATACAGCAGTAGAGTCATTAAAGTTCGGTAAAAGTTTTAGTTAGCTTACACCAATAGTTTGTCAAATGAAGTTTGTTTGTGGCAGCTCGCCATGCCTAAAACATCTGCCATGTACTGATTTTGTATTTTTGGAGCTGAACTGTTCAACTGTTCCAAGGACACAGAATGATAGAAAAGGGATACACACACAAGCTAAAACCCCATTCCAGTTGTCAGCGCCACAAAAATTTGAATTCTGTGGGAAACACTGAGCTGTATCTGTTAGCCTGAACAGATAAACAGCTAACAGGGCTAGTTGAACTATTTGGCCAACCAGTAACTGCAGTTAAAGGTGTAATTGTGTGGAGCATAAAGAATTTTAATAACACAGGTGTGTGTTTTTACATTATGGTAAGGAGCATGTTATCTAATTTTGGTAAAAAGTACACATTGAAATGTTTTACTTATATGCAATGTTTACATTACAAAAAGTTTAAGCAGAACAATAAGTTTAGATATAGCAGCTCTGTTTGCATAAAACTATCAGTAAGAATCGTCATAAATGGTTTTTAAAGGTAACTCCTGTAATTAATTCCCATCAATTCCCCAGTTTGGACCAAGCATTTAACTGTGAGTCTGCAACATATGAGTTGAGTCAGGTGAGGTTCAAGTGTTTGTCGAGGGAAAAAAAAAAGACTAGTGGACAAGTCTGATAATTTCATTTAAGTGTAATAACCCTTACACACACAAAATTTTCTTTAAACACACACTGCTAACCCAAATACAGCTGTACTCACTTCTTCTTGCTGAGCTAAATTGGCAAATATCACCTGCTGTGTACAGAGGCAGACAGTCCCACACACACGCACGCACGCACGCACGCACGCACGCACGCACGCACACGCACACGCACACGCACACACACACACACACACACACACACACACACACACACGAGACACCATTTTTTTTATGTCAGATAAAAAAGATGCCAGCCAGACGTCAGCAGACAAATCAAAAATTCAATCAATCACAAGGTGTAGTCATTAGAGCTTATTGTACACACAGCATGTGACAGGCCTGTGTCTCTGTGGGCGTCTGCTGCTGGTAAGTGCACACACACACACACGTACACACGCAACATACTCTCCCATCAGCACATAGTCATCTTAAGCAGAAACATGTACACAGTCAGCCTCACACACACATAAAGAGATGTAAATATGCACGTATTATACATACCCACCCACTGACACACACACCTCAGGCACAGCACTTTGTACTGCAACAGCGTTGGGACTTTCAACTGTGTCTCATTTCCATTACAGTGCTTGACAGGCAGACAGAGAGGGTAACAAGCTGATCGGTTGTGTACGCTTTATACGCAAATAAGAGCATATTGGAGAGATCACTAGCTATGAAAATGTAGCCTCAAGCACACTGGAAGGCCTAGATTCAGTAAACACAGTCTACACATGCAGTGTAATCAGACACACTGGCTCCGGATAGAAACACTGGGATGTTCCCACTGTCTTGAATGCATCGATGGTGACATGCAACACTGAGTTGCTTTGAATTTTGCTCCCATTGAAATGTTAAATTGTAGATAAATAGCATGAAAAAAACTAAATGATCAAACTATTCATTTTGTTTTTGCGAGCATGAATTCAATTCAGAATTCCATTGGCAAAAGTAAATTAAAGGCATTAACTCTTGTTAATTCAGGAAAAAGAGAAGTTTATTGATTTGTGCTGAACTCCGTAAATAGTAAACTTTTTAATCTTTGCTTTTGCAGAAAAGTATCAAGTTTTTTTGAATCAAAAAGCTTAAGTCAGAATGAAGTCACAAGTCACTGGTGTAAGAGCCCAAGTCAAGTTCTAAGTCTTTGTTGTTTTTGTAAAGTTGAGTTTATATCATGTCCACACCTATGCAAAAAATGGCATAACTGAAAGTCGAGAAGGTTGTATTAAGGTCTTAGATAGTATAAAAAAACTTCTGCTTGTTAACATTAAATCTATGTTTCATTGTTTTACGAATAGCTGTCATGTGTATGTACTTAAACAGTAATTTAATGGACTTTATTGCCCCAACTAGTAAGTAAGTATGGTAGTCATATTGAGGCTTACATGGTGATACAGAGCAAACAAACAAAAGCATAATTTAATTCTCATAAAAATAATTTAGGGTCATATAATGGATGCTTGTTATCCATAGCCTGCTTACTGAATGACCAAAATATACCTGTTAAGTCATAGAACATAATATGGGAGAGTTATTTTTTCAGACATGCCTACTTAGGGGAACTATTAAGGAAACTTATCATGTATTTAGGGAACAGGGGAGCCGTGTTTAGGCCAAGCGTAGTAATCTAGAGGTAAACACACAACAGCAGGCTTATTTACAGACTGAAATGGGAGGCGGATCTTTCTGGATCAAGTGCTCTCAATGTTTGGAGGAGGAACGTCTTCAGCATAAACTATATTTAAGCTCTCAGCCTGACACATAGGCGAATACCTGAGCAATTTAGTTTGATTTCATTCAACAATATAGAAAAAGGTAATAAGCAACTTAATTACACCCCCAAAAATTACTTTAATAAAAAAAAAGAAGTGTTTTAAGCAAACTTCTGTTATATTACTGCAATCATTTGGAGACCCATTTTGAAAACAGGTATAGAAAAAAAGTCTTGAAACTGGCGTGTCATGAGTGATTTATTTTCCTGAAAAAACTAATGAAACCTGGTGCAGCCAAAGTTTTGCAATAGAAGGAAGAGGTTAATCCACGCTGCCCGATAACTCATGCTGCAGTGTAGCTGTCCGTTGGCTCTCCTGAAACCACACACACCACTAACTCTTCACTGCAACGGCCCAGCAGGTGCTGGTCCCTGTAACAGTGTGTAGAGACAGGAAGTGAGTACAGCACAGACAGGCGAGGGGATTAGCTAACATTGTGGTGGAAGGATGGAGGGGGGAGGGAGAGGAAAGGAGCCTGCTTGATAAAAGAGACAGAAAAGTGCTTGGAGGTGTGAACTGGTGTGCGCGTGTGTGTAATGTGTGACTGTAAATCAGACCATCATAACACAAACCGCAGGCCTGTGTTACCCTGTTCCTACAGGAAGAACACACCACATGCACACAAACACACACACACTTCTTCTAATGTATTATTAGTATAATTTTTATGGTTAAAAATACTGGAAATTGACTAAAGGTTATTGTGATATGGAGATATGATTATATTTTCTCTTCTATCCAGTGCCAGATGTGTGCACAACTCTGTTCTCATTAGCACAAAACAGCTCTCATTACACTCATACTACTTCAACAGTCACCAGATGGCATTCATTAGCGCACACACATACACACACACTCTGAAACACACACCAACACATGCACACACACAAATATACATGGCACAGAGCATCATCTGCCTTATTATTCTTATGTCAGTAAACGTGGCCCGCTATAAATCCAAGCCTTTTAGCCATCTTCCACTCACTATAATATGGCCATCACCATTAGAATGCACACGCGCACGCACACACACACACGAGGCGTCTTCTCTATAATAAGGCCATCACCATTAAAGCTGTCAGGGCCCGACTGTTGAGTATTACTGCTGAGAAATTACACCTCACTCACCCTACGTGACACCGCGTGACCTGCAAACACACACACGCTCTCCATCTGTCCCCACACACCCACGACTCTATGTGCATGTAATGTTGACTGTATCTGCATATTTCTCTGTCCGTGCCCATCGCTGCAACAGGGTGAATTATCCCCACAATGCGTCGGGGGACCGTGTAATTTTCAACTAGGAGTCTGTAGACCACCCCTGTTTGACACATGCATATTGCATTTTTATGGGAAAAAAATGTTTGCGGCTTGCACTCATGCTGTAGGAACATGGGCTGAAAAATTGAGGTAGGAGGTGGGACTGTTTGTGGACCTTAAGACACAGTTGTCAGAAAAACGGTTATTTGAAGTGGAAAGGATGGAGAATGGCGGCTCTGCCACGCCCCTCGCCGGCTGGTGAAATAAGAGAGGAGGGTTTGACAAAGTCAGGAGATTGAGGGAGGACAGAGAGTACGGGACGGAGGCAGGAGGGAGAAATCTTGTAGATAGATTGCAAGATTTTCTCATGTTGCCTCTCTTTAAACAGTGCTACGTCTTACAATTTTCAACACTCATATATCACAATAGTGCAAAACAATGCAATAACTTGGCATCATAAAAAATTACAATGGTCGGAACAATTCATTGATAAGCTCTGTTTAATCACAGCGGTGTCGGTGTCTTTCAAGTGGAAATCATTTCCCATGAGCACAGGAGCTTCCTGTTTTAAACATGATACTATTGTGGCAATTCTCATTTAATATTTAGTTAAAAATCATTTAAGGTTCTTTCAGTCTAAGATTTTTTCAAATCAATATTTCTTTTAAGTTTATATTGTAGATTCCCAAGAAAAGCATGAAAGGAAACCTCCCAACATACATAGGGGTTTGAAAAGGCCGTAAGTTTTGTTTCCACCCGTGAGAGTAAGAGGTCCTCTGAAAGAAAATTTAAAGCATAAAAACATAATGTTAGCTGCATTCTGGTCAATGTTTATGTATCATTTGTGCCTTTTCTGAGTTGATTTATGATACAAATGTCTTAAATTTTGTCAAAATAAAAGTCCTCAGTTTCTTTTGTGTTTTTATCTGGAGGGACAAATGCATATGTTCTAAATATTCAAAAGGACGTGTCCCCTGCATCCCACCATCAATTCTACACCTATGGATTCATGAACATGATTCACATTCTTTGTGTCCCTCATAGACTGTACAAATAATAGACATAGCTACTGTGATGCACCAATTGGCTATTTGGACTGCAGTTTTGAAGCCTCGAGCGTGCCTTTTCTGTCATCACCATCTTGGTTTGTTGGGAGCTAGAAGTGGCATTTTTAGGCAAGAGGGTGGAGCTGTGGAGGACCGAGGGGTGGATGTGACTAAGAAGCCGAGGATACTATTGGCAGGAAGCCTGTCACTGAAGCAGCCGCTCTTGAACATGTGTAGTTCTGGGCCTTAATAAAACGTAAATGGGTGAGTTTAAAAAAATGTACCCCGATACAGTTGTCATGAATCTTATCGAGAGACCAAAACAATTTTTTTGACCAGGATGTAAATACCTACTGTAAAGTTGGGCATTTTAACATGGCGGTCAGTTGGGATTGACTCATTTTTTTGGGACCAGCCTAAATTCAATGTATTGTAATTTTTGGTTCTTTTGCATCAGCCTCATTTTCAGCCTCTTGGCCCTTGTGTTTTACAAAAATTCGACTGTCTCTTCACTTTCATAGTTGTTATGTAGATAGTTCTTAAGAGCAAATGATTTGCCTGGTTATTTTTATCATCGTCAATCACTGAATCTCATTTCTATTGATTTACCCCTTGAAATCCAAGCAAGGTAATGAGCAACTTCACAAGAAATTACCCAAAATTGGCAAGAAATTAGTAAAAAGTCACAAGAAATTTACCTAAAAATTAGCACGCAACAAGGCAATGGCTTTAAAAAAGTGCTATGAATATATAATTTTCTCTCTCTGCCTCACTGTCTTTTTTTCTGCCTCTTTTTTGTCAACTTTGTCCAATTTCTTGCAGCTTGTGGGACATCTCTTGCAAGCTGCTCTTTGCTTTTTTAGCCTTGTTTTCAAAGAAATCTAACCAATTTGCTTTGAACATAACACAGGAAAGTGATGTCGATCCAGGTTTCAAAGGGTTAACAGGCCAGGTCTTGTAGAGCAAGGCATTGTGAGAATACAGTGCTCTTAAATGTGCTCACTTCTAAAAGTCATTTTACAGATAAAATAGTTCAGCTCTGGTTAAATGCTTTGCCCTTAACTTTTGTAAGTTGAGTCAACAATTTTTGTGAATGATTCATGAACAAGTGCTTGTGGCATCCACAAACTGGCATCTTTTGGGGGAGAAAATTCGACAAAATGTTGTCTAAATATCCATTTGGCTGAAGTGGCTGGCTCTAAGCAGATTTGTAAAACCATCAAACACAACCCGACACACACGATGTGCCTAGAGTGAGCACTGACGTATTTATCACATTAGTATTAGCCCTTCTCTCTGTCACCACAATCCTCACAGCTGGTGTTGACATGCGGTCCCCCGCAGCACCCCTGAGGCCCTGTGCATGTGTGCGTGTGTGTTTCTGTATGAGTGTGTGAAATCTTGTTTTCCCCTGTTCCCCACAGTGATAATTTTCTCTATGATAACAAAAAAAGCTCTTCCTAACAAAGCATGTGCCATAACAGGAGAGAAAAAGAAGTGACAAAAATGTATGTAGAGGGGAAAAAAAGCAGAGAAAAAGAACAGAGACGGAGAAAAGGAAGAGAATCAGGATCAGAGAGGATAGCGGGGTCAGCGAGCGACAAGGGAGAGACAAAGATTGGTGATGCCAGTTTCCATATGACAAGTGGCGACGTTATGAAGATGGACGGGCGGCCGAGATGGAGCGCCTGACCTTTCCCAAAATGCCACATGTCACCGTGCTTTTATGTCACTCCCCGCAAAACAATATGTCAGGGGCATAAAAAATCATTACGCCCTCTCTGAATTATGCTGTTATGGCATACCGCAAAAAAATAATCATTAAGATGACATTATTCCACACTTAACTAGGAGGAGGATGAGGATGGAAGACAGAGGAGGGGGCAGGGGGTGGGCCCTTTGAATTTATGATTTGTCGTGATTTCATGAGTAGCTCAGTCGCCGTGAACCATTGTCTTTTTAGATGTATCGTTATGACTTTTATGCTTTGACGCAGGACTTTGGGGAAAAGGTAAAAGAGCAGCGGTGAATGCACAGAGATCATGAGAGGAGATATAATGTCTAACAATGGAGCTGTGCAGCAGTGATCTTATGAATCTACTGCATGTTATATACTGTTTAAAGTGAGCATCTGCAGCTGAGAGAGGCCTCCGAGGAACATTGACTCAACAGAAATCTTAAGAGGCGAGATGGGACCTCTCATAAGAACCTCCGCCCGAGAACTGAGCCGTGTAATAGTCAGTCTTACAGCTCCATAATATGTCCGCAGGATGTCGTTTTTATTTAAACAAGGATTCTTGATGGAAAATACAAGTTCAACACCTTTCAGAGATTATTAAAATAAATGGAGCATGTCACAAAGATTTCTCTTTTTAAATGCAATTGTGCATCATCCATCCAATGCAAGGGTGTAGATGGGTCACGTGACAAGTATGAGAGTATGTTAAAGAATTACATTAATATGAACCACTGAGGCCTGTGATCTTCTAGTAAAATGCGAGAGGGCCTTTGGTGCATGTAGAAAATTATGTTTTATTAATTCTGTGATTTCAGTCATGTAACCAGGAGCTACAAGTTATGCTCAAACATGGCTTAAGTTTCAAATAACAAAGTAATCATAGGTAAAATAATCCCTGTGAGCAAAAACCTCAGGCTTCAGACCATTTTAAATACTCTGTTTCCAACTCGATATGGTCATGTGCTCCAGGCACACCACTGCAAGTGTTTACATTACATACACTGCTACATGTAGCTTTTATTGGTGATTGTTCACAGTAGAAGTGTTGCTATACTTCTTTACAGATGACTGTGCCGGTGTTGCCAAATCTTTTCCATTTAAAGAAGCTAACATTAGATCCGAAAGACACCAGATAATGCCATATGCTCATTTGCATTTTGGTGACTTCATAGAACACTGATGGAAGAATTAAAGCTATGCTGAATTACTTAAGATTCAATAGAAAAATCCTCAGCAAAACATTTGAATGGTATGGCAGCTATGTCTCTTATAAAATAGTGCACGACTTTCTCACACTTCCAATCAGAGATGAAAGTGTCAGCGTAAAAATAGAAACTCAGTACTACTACGAAACTCACAGCAAGCAGCGTCCACTTTCCTACTGTCAATGTCACACCTATAACACGCTGCAAGAGAGGAGAGATCACAAGCTGAAGAGGCGTGGACTATCATTACTCTGAGCATCAAGCAGCTATATATTTTGCAAGTCACATTTTTGAAATGAAGTTGCCAAGGCGGGTCTAAAAGTCGCTAAATCTAGCAAAAAAAGTCAGAAAATTGGAAAAACTGGACAGTGCAGAGATGATACGATATGGAAGACCTGGACTAATCAGAGCAGACAGGGCTTTTTTGGGAGGGGGGGCTTAAAGAGACGAGCGCTTACACTAAGCGTTAACCGATCGACAGTAAATACAGGTGTTCCAGTACAGACAGTATGAGTAGAGTAAAGTGTTTTTTAAACATAAAATCATAGAAACATGTTCAGGTAGAAAATACAAGTATGAACCCAAAATGAAGCATGATGGGTCCCCTTTAAAAACAACTTGGCTCCATACAGTGAGAGCCGTAAAAGAGACGCACAGCACTGGTCAAAGCTGGATTTGGTTCAGGTGGTTCAGACACTGGCTGGCACATGATATAGCATGTTAGCCCAGAGAACAGAATGATGCCTTTATGTCCAATTGAACTATTGATCTGAGGGATTGCACAGTGGCAGACTTTGACATTTTGCCTGGTATTTCAGCTGGGAGATGTTCTAGCTTTAGACATTTGACCTATATAACCCTGAACATGACTGCACACGCCAACACACACACACACACACACACACACACACACACACACACAATGTACACACACACTGTCCTGTCCTATCGGTGTGTGCATGTCGTCAGTTCTAATAGCGCCTGACATCAGCAGAATTGAGTTTGGAGTCAATGTGGATGTCCTCTATAAGCCAATCATCCAATCAGCGCTCTCCTGACTATGTGGGTCAAAGGGCAGGGTGATGTCATACTTTCTGACAACATGACAAAAAGCCTATGAGAGAGACAGAGTAAGGGAGCGAGAGTTTCTCATAGGTTTGGGGTGCTACCATGACACAGTGGTGGATTGAACACACACACACATTAAGGACCCCTGTACGCTTCTCAAAATCTGGCAGCTAACAATAAAGCACTCAGTGAAACATTTATGACTTTCATAAACAAGAGCCTGTGATTAATGTTAGCCCTCTTCTTTGGGATTTCTAATAAAGTATGACACATTTACACCCTCGGTCAACGCAGCCAAAGCCCTATTAAACATGTCTGAGAGGATAGATGGCCACGGCGCACTCACACACACACACACACACACACACACACACACACACACACTCACTCGCAGAAGAAAAGGAAATTAACCAAACAATGCCTTGCTCATGTTTTTCCGTTCACAATCAGAGAACCCTCACGTCCAATTTGTAGCAACATTAAAGGCTCTTCTGATTGGAGCGCGGGGCTGGCAGCGATTCTCCTCACTTTCCTGTATAAATGTGATCGCTCTAAGATAGCCTCCCACTTCAAGTTGTCTCTTAGTTTCGTTTAACAGCTAGACTGCGCAGCGAGGCTTGTAAAACTTATGATATATTACCACGAATATCAAGAGGGGAAAAACATCAACAACAAAACTGTTGTGGCTGAAGAGCCCCAAGTCTTCATATCCTTTGTGAAAATGACCGCGCTCGCAGCGAGAAACTGTTGTCGCTTATTTTCCAGACTTTGCACCTTTGTGATATTAAAATGACGTGTTGCATTAGTGTAACAAAGGAAAATTGAAGTCCTATTATTATACGACTTTAATTTTCCTTTGAGCACTGAGTAGCTTTACATACTGAACAACCTTTAACTTCACACGTGTCAGAGTTAAAGTTTGAGCAAGGATATAACAACGGGAAAAAAGTGATTAAAAAGAAGCATGGGACACTTTCTCTCTCCCTCAATTTCTTGTTTGACAGCTGCTTTGGATGTAAATATATATATCTCAGTTCTGGTAGAATACTCTGGCCTCTAGAAAACTGAGACAAATACTGAAGAAGTAACTGAGCGGGAAAGGAAAAGAAATGAAAGGGAAGGGATATGTGTAAAGGAAAGAATAAACTTTTAACTTTTAACCTTGTCTGATTGCCATCCTCACAGTGTTTTAAAAATCCATATTAAATGCCCATTTAAGTTAAGACTCTTCGATTCAACAGGAGCTTGGTCTGCATTTTACTCTGCTGTAAGCAACATTTGAGTCATGTCCAGATTCAAAAGGTCAAAACAAACCAAGCTGTCGAAGCATGGAAAACTCAAATTTAATCTTCTTATTTGGACTACTCCTGTTGCTAAGTCTCCCTGCGTCCTTGGGGCTATTTGGATGCGAGTTTGCGTGTGTGTGTGTGTGTGGTAATAAACTATGCCATGACTCCATCTCTCCATTATAGTGTAATCATCTAAAAGTAGAGAGAGACATTAAAGTGGGAATGAGGACATTTTAAGAAGGGAAAAAAACGGTGCCAATACCACAGTTCGAGTGCCACACAAACTTGCGTTCACCTTTAGCCTCCATCCCAGTTACACCAGACACACTGGGTGCTGCTGATGTAATCATTTTACTAGTTTTCTGTTATTCACCCGCCTCAAAGCCATTACCAGCAGTGGTTTCATGGTAAAAATCATCCAGGCGATGATTATGGCAATAATCCCTAATAAACACCAAATGACATTATGTTTGGGGCATATTTAAATATGCTATAATTACAATGGTTTGGGTCAAACTGAAATCAAAGTACATGTTTGCTAAGAAGTTATTTCTTGTGTACTTATTTGTAATAATTAGAAAGTAACCTATAAATTTCAGTTTTATTTATTTCTGCAATGATGGCAACCCCCGAATTCATGTTCTTCAAGAGGACTTGAATTTTGGTCAGTCAGACATTATCGGTAGTGGTTATTTGATTGGTCCAGTATTTGTTTGGTGCAACATTTTTCACAGTTTGTCATTGTCCATTCCTGTGGTTGCAGAGGCAGTTCACCAGCTGGGTTTCTGATATTTCTTATCAATTTCTTAGTTTAATTTGTAAATTGAGCGCTTTCTACTAGCCTGCTGCTGATGTTAGTTACTCCTCGTGGTATTTACTACATGTCTTGATTCTGAGGTTACAGGAGGAGGCTACCTGTTGCTGTTAGTCTTCACAGGCTGGTCATTTGCAATCACAAGAACTGGACCCATGACAGACAGTCAGCTAATGCTAGCTTAACCCTGCTGATGACAAGCTAGCTAGCTAGCATTATTTAGCGAGTCTTTTTGAGTAGAGGCTAGTTGCCAAATGCTAGCTTCCACTTTTTGAGTGACAGACAAATTTTACAGCATGATGGGTCCTCCAAAAAAGTTACATTTTTCAAAGAGACAGACATCCTAAATCAGTAACGGTACATAGCATACATTATCAACATTTATGAGCTATACAGGGCTATGACACACTTCAGTAAGTATATACAACAATATATGACAGCACATTTCCTAGTACTGGTGGCCCACAGATGTCAGTAAACTGCTGCTACTGGAAACCAGGTCCAAAGGAAGTGTGCCAGGCTTTAAAGCCATGTGGCCCAAAAATACTGTTTCCAAAAGATTTACATTGTAAAAGAGTTGTCTGTAAATCAGTGGATACATTTTTTTGAGTGTCACAGCTCCCATTATATCGCAGTTGTCTCACCTCTATGCCGGAAATGAAGGTAGTAACAGTGCTGAATCAACATCTGTGTAAAAGGATGGAGGATGGGATAGTAGTGAGCTTTTGACAACGTGTTATGTGTGCAACTGCCCCCCAGCAGATTTAAAAATCAGCTAGCATCAGTTAGCAGCTTACTCAACCAAGATGAAAACCAACTGAAAATGTCATAAAATTGTGGAGACAATGAGGTCCGGTGGGTTCCTTACCCTCTGAGCAGAAGGCAAAATCAACCACCATATAACTGTAAACACATGCAGGAGAACGGATAATCATTGTCATTGTTAAGAAAGTGCTATTGTGTTACACATCATGCCAATTATTCTGCATTTGCTTCTACATGCCAGCATGCTATCTAAAATTACACACTGGGGTGGTATGTTGCTGCCATTTTTTGGTTCTGTGCAAAAAATGCAAAAGGGGTGTAATGAGGGGATTTTGAAGCGGCTGTCTCTGTGAAAAAGGGCCAGTGTCAAAAAGATGTAGACAGCATTAACTTTCACTATATCCCTGATTACTGGCATTCCCTCTTACACTATGCTGACTTTCCCAGCATGTCTAGCCCTCTTCACCCCAGTCCCACCCACTGTAACCATAGCAGCATTTTGTCTCAGACTTTACCAGGAATCCCATCAACCTCCATCCCTACAGTACACCCCAGAGCCACCCATTGTTTTATTGCCCAGTGTTGTTCTCTGAAAGGCTGGAATTCGCTGCTTCATGGGGTAAAATCAAACCAGATATGTTGGGTGAAAGGCAGAAAGAAGGAGGGGGAAAGATTTGTACTACAAGTCCTTTGGTTTTGGAACTGTTACACTTTATTAAGGATATTGATGGATACAGACCAAAAGATTGCTTTCAGAACCAAGAAATGCATCATCCGGTGGCTGCTTCAATGCATAAAGGGTTTGTTTGTAAGGAATTTTGTATGTTGCAAAATTGTTCCTCGTACATGCCTGTAAAGTTATTAACTAGAAGCAAAAGAGCAAGAGTGCAGGAGGGAAGGAAGGGGATAGAGGAAAGAGGCAAGGGAGGGTTTATGCTTGAAGGGAGGGGAGGGTTTAGGAGTGTGAGTCTGCCTGGCTCCCTGCTGGGCCTCCATTCATTGAAGCTGTTTTTTTTACAAGGGACCCTGCCTGGCAGAGAGGGGCAAACCTGCCAGGGTACAAAGAAAGGGGTGGGCAAGTCCAGTCGAGGATGCAACTGTTGCCATGTGAGGGATAAATACAGTAGTGTACTCTGGTCTCCCTCAGTTCAATTTGGTTCAACTAAGTGTACTGCCAAAGCATCTAAAAATAATTGAACAGAAATCATAAAAATAAATAACTAGTATATAACAATGAACATGTGTTCCTGATGTTGCCGTATCTTCAGGCTGTATGCGTGTGGGTGGCTCTTATTGTGACAATACGATCCATTTGGAAAGTAAGGGTGGTGTTAGTGGAGGTGGTGGTTGTGAAGGGGGGGGGGGGGGGGATCCTATTGGGGAATCCCGGTGGAGGGTAATTGGAATTCAATAGGAGTTAGATCATGGCTGCTGCCTTAGTTCCTTTGAGGGAAAAGCTATGGGGGATTAGCAGTCGTTAGCCCATAGTGATGTGAAGTGGAAAGGAACAGCTGGCTCTCAGCTAGCCACATGGTGTGTGTGTGTGCGATTTTCGTGTGCGAATGTGTGTAAGAAAAGAGATAGTAAGCGAGAGAGGGTGGTTTTCAGGCGGTCCTGTTCTCTCTCCATCTGTGTGTGTATCACAGAATTCCCTGTACCGGAGGCGTTGCACTTAAATGAGTTGCCCCACCACAATGGCTTGAGGATAGATGCAGTAGTTTTACCCTAAAGGCTTCTGTCTGTACTTTAGAGTCTGTACTGCCTTTTGAGTTCTATTCTATTCTATGCTATTCTATATTCTTTGGTTCCTTGTTGCCGCCCCCACAATAGAAGTTTCTAGACTGTGGGAAGTCTGCTAAACTGTCAGTCCCGCAGTGTTTTACAAGCTCTGAACACTTTGTTATTTTATATAAAAGCAGGCAGGCAGGTTTGCTGAATACTTTTTGCCATTTTATGTGGGAGGATAAAGGAGGGATGGAGGGAGGCAGTCAAAGAGTAGGAGAGGAAAGGTGGAGTAAACAGGCCCATTAGACAACCAGCCTGAGGGTCGGGCACGTGGCTCCATACTGCAGCGAGCAGCAACCACCGGCATAATAATGCAACGCAATGCTGGGGCATGGCCCTGGATCTTTGATGCTTTTATGTGTCTCTGGGTTAGATTATACTGTAAGCTCCTTTTGATTTTACTAACACGGGAGTTTGCACTGTTACTCTGACCTGTGTCCCGCAGAAATATCACATTATCTATGGCGATGACATTCTATTATTTGTGTCACCCTCCATGCGTGGGCAATTCTACATTTCTAACACCATGCAAACAGCTGGTGTTACTGCTGCATCTGGCGCTCACTGATGTTGGTGTTCTGCATTCTGACGAGGGTAGCAGATGGGCAAAACTTTCCATGTGTAGTCACCAGCAACATACATCCAAGTATTCCTTCATCACACAATAAACTAGAAGAGCAATTGGAGTGCACAGAACTCCAACAAGCCCAAAAGTCCTTTGGTAGGATGTTAATGAAAGTTAAAAATAATTAGTGTATCAGCCCATGATTAGGATCCACTCCAAAATTTAATGACTTTGGTCTTGGCCTATGATATACCCCTCCACCAAATTTCATAAAAATCAGGCTAGTTTTTCCATAACATTGCTCAAAGACAAACAAATAAGCTAGTCAGATACTGGTAAAATTATCTATAGTGGTAATGGAACAGGTTAGCTTTAAGTTTACAGTGCATTTCATGTCTGCACGCATAGGCTGCTGCTGTTGTTGTTTACATCCCATTTAGTAGTACATCCCATTCTGCACTTGTTGTATCCAGATTTAGAGTATAGCCCAATAGGTCATTTCCCTAAAGCCTAGCAATACTTGAACACTGCAAGTGGCTCAGAGTCATAAGTGCAGTTACGTCTCAGAAATGGCCAACCAGTGACTACATGTCAAGATTTAAATCAGCCCTGCAGTGGTTCCCCAATAAGATGGTGAAAAAAGCAGCACTGCCACAGAAAGCTTTTCAGATGATAGGCACGGCCTCACGAGAGACCCCAATTCAAACACTGTATGGGATATATCAGACCTTTGTCTCACCCCCTGTGGGGTCAAAATGACAAGACCTACTCCTCTCATCAATGTCATGTTCTCTCTCTTCCTCTTTCTCCCTCTCTCTCCTCTCCTCTCTCTCTATCCAGCCAGGTCAGGCTATTAAATGGTAGAATACATTATAGGGAAGGGGGGAGTAATAGATTGGAATATTATAACCATACAATAATTTCATGAAAAAGTCAAGGAGGGATCATCGCTCTTATTAACTCCAAGAGAAATTGAGGCTGAAAAATGTTCAAATAGAAAATGTTAATGCCAGGCTATACTACATGTAATTGTGCCTGCACCATTCCCTGGGCTGGCCCCATTCATGCCACTTTATTAGTGGTAATTGAGGATATGAATTATAAATGGGGGGTGATTTCTCTCCTCCTTCTCATTGAAAGTGAAGCGTAATGACCACTGCCATTGTTTAACCTTCATAATCGTGTGTTCTCATTTCTTTGCTTTCCTTCCCCTTTTCCTTTCAACTTCTTAACTACTCTCATCTTTTCTTTTATTCACGTCTTCTATTTGCCATTCCTGTCACTCCCCGTTCTTTCCACTCCCCATTTGTACTTTACTTTCTTTTATCTCACTACTTTCTTCTGTTAACTTCTTAACCACCTCTATATTTTCTTTTATTTCTCCTTGTATTCCTTCCTTTTTAATCCTTCCTTTCCTGTCACTCCCCATTCCTGCCACCACTCATCATCTACATCCCTTTCCTTTTTCTTTCCTGTCTTTATTTTTTTCAGACTCCTGTTTTACAGTCCTAAATCAGCAGACGATTGTGGTTTGCTCAAATTAAAACTATAAGAGTATAAAGGTATGTAAGACACACACATACATGTATACAAACACACATAATTATACACCCACACACTCAGATGAGGGGGTTGGCGGCGCTTTATACCTTGCTGTAATTGCATAATAAGCCCCACCAGTGATGTGTATGCCCCAGGCAAGGGGGCTGGGGGTTTTCTTGGCATCGTTTCTGACAAGTTCACTTTTTTATTTTGGCTTTTTTTAAGATCAGCAGCTCCACACCTACCATCCAACAAAGTCCATTAGCCCCAGCCTCTCACCCACGACCAGTCTGCTTTTTATTTACAACATCAAACATTTCACTTCATTAAATTACCTTTTCTTTCCCCTCCCTCCCTCCTCACTTGCTCTCTCCTTCTCTCATGGCTCTCTTAGTTGCATTTAGTTGAAACATGTTTTCCGAAACAAAAGGGACGTGGGGTGATGGGGGGATAAAACAGCCCTCCGATGCAGTCTGCAGTGGTTTTATAGCGGGGAATAATGGGCAATTGGGAGAAGGTATTTAATAGGAAACCGACACTGCGCTGTAATGCAACTGTTGTTAAAGGGAGACTCATTGAGCCGGTGTCTCTGAAACGTGGAGGGCTGCTGTTCGTGATTTTCCTTTTGAAGTCATCAACTGCCTTTTAAGTGGTGATGACTGCATGGGTCTGTTCTGGAGACACTTGAGTGTGTGTGTGTGTGTCCTAAGCTGTAATGTCAACTTATGCAGAAATAGGACTGCTGTCTTGCAGAATGTAACCAAACTGCACTTTAGGTTCTAAGTTGTTCGGCTAACCCTTTGAAACCTGGATGGACATCAGTTTCTTGTTCTGCATTCATATGCCTTTCATAAGCTATTTAACCCCACAAAACCTTAGATAATTGGATCTTTTCTTTTAAAAACATGGGGAGGAAAGGCAATGACAAAGAACTGTCCCACAAATTTGGAGAAATTAGTAAAAGGTGACAAAAAAACCCCGAAAGTCAGTTTTGAAAAAGGGGGGAGGACTGCTGGACAAATTATTTTAAAAATTGGGAAAAATGTCTAGAACATCATATTTATAATTGTTACAACTATATATTTAAAATAATGTTACAAAAAACACACCCAGATGGATTTTATAATTATTATTTTTACTAATTTCTTGCTAATTTTGGGCCACACCTTGTTAAGTTGTTCATTGATACTAAGGTTTTACACCATGATGCTAAAAAATTGACATTAACATTTCTGAGAAACAACATGTCATTCTCTCCCTCTATGAAGTCCATTTAACAGTCTGACCTGGCTTCATTGCTTCAAAAGCTTACCCTATACTGTCTTGATCATAAAATACAAAGTAAGACTATTTGATATCATCTGAATTGTTCATTTCTAAACAACTGATTGTTCTTTACTCTTCGCAGCTTCAATCTCCCATCAGATATGCAAGATGCTGCATGTGAAATCCCTCTGAAACCCAAATCTTTCGCTCAGATTTTTTTTCCTCCAGCATTGATTGAGAGTTTGATTTGATCTCGGTCCCTCATGTACTGCCACATCTGCAGCTTGTACTGCTGTGTGAAGCGGGCGTCAGCTGTGTGAGCATATAAATGAAACCAGAGAAGAGTGAAAGCTAAACATTCTCCGAGATCAATATTCCAATATCTAACATCAGGGAACTCCAATAAGTACAACGCCAGGGACACTTCAATGGCAACATCAAGGCAGCAGGGTTTATACATACACACACATACACACACACACACACGCAAACGATTAGTGGGTTTCAGATAGTGATCAGGCAAGCACCATAAAATCCATCCTACTTAGGAGGAAGGAATAATCCATTTGGGGACAGGTTTCAATACGGTCCATACTAACCATGTCACGGTGAAGCGTTCACCAAAAGCAATGGAGATAATTTGGGGCGGAGATACATTGCCAAATTTTTGGAAGCAATGAAGTGAGGTCATATTGCCAGAAGCAGACTTAAGAATTAGCAATCAATGTTCATCATGGTGGTTAACATAATGGGCCTTCGGCCAACAAATGTGACCAAATACTGGTGGTGATAATCAGGGTTGAGTTAGTGCTCACCTCTGGCGACTTGTAACGGTAGGGATCACTTTGACCAGTTGCTTTCCCATCACTGCTCACGCTTAATAACTGACTGACATGTAAGTATTCAGATGTGGATAAAGACATGCCAGCAATGTTTGCAAACGTGACCTATGACGGGTAAATTTAATAAAAAGGAGACATCAGGTACAGGAAAATGGTTTCAAAATGTCCAATACCTCATTGTTGCTCATCTTTCACCCAAATTATTAAGTAGCTTCCATTAGTCTTGGACATCTTTGTTTGGACAATAAGCAACGAGGCTGAACTAATGACCCTTACCCTAATCACATCAGAGGAAAGGCAGAAGTGTGTGCTCCCCTCTGTGTGTGTATTTGCGTGAGGCATGACCCCAACGACCAGTGGTCATCGAAGCACTGACCACCACTGGTCGATACCCTCCCACCCACCACACCATCTCAACCACCTTGCAATCCTTCCTCCCCATCATCCCTTCCTCCTCCTCCCAACAAAGCCCATTCGCGGCCCCAATCAATGTCGAATTATGGGTTATTTATTGAATAATCAAAAAGGTATTACGGGTCCGGCTGGCTAACTGGCCTGTAGTGGCTGACAATAGGGAAATAGAAGGTGGTGGTGGTAGGGGACTATTTATCAGCGTAGCTGCCATGCATGCATTTGAAATTAGGGTAATCAGTTGGCATGTAAACAGTAGGCCCAGCAGCTGGCTGCCAGACAGGGAGGCTATTACTCACTCGCCACTTATCATCACTGACGTCTGAGTGTGTGTGTGTGTGTGTGATTGTGTGTGTTTGAATGCGTGCATATATTAGAAGTGACAGAGTATGCATTTTGGGATTGGTGGTACTTATGTTTGTTGTGAAAGTGTTTGTGTGTGTGTGTGTTTGTGTCTTTGAGCTTATTTGTGTTATGTAAGTCAGTATTGGTTCCTTTTCAACTTGGGAGTATGGTAGGTTAAGCAGCTTTTTCTGGACTTTCAACCACATCTAATAGTCTTCATGGGAAGATAAAGTTTGCTCAGTTGTCATGGTCACAACTGACCTGTCTCCATGACAATGAGCAAACTTCACCTGTTGATGAAGACGATGAGATGCAGTTCCAAAAAAGCTAGTCAGTAAACCTTGAGTTAAAATATTTTTTTGTACAATTTGTGATTTTTGAAGAAATGGGCAAAAATAACTACCCTGTGTCATAAAGACTTTTCATAGTTATTATGACAGTATGTGCATGAAATCAATTAAATTTACGATACTTGCCAATACATAACAACTCGTTTGGCCAGTAACGGATACTGATATCAATATGTCCATACATTATGGAAATTATGCAACTTTCTTCTCTGAATCCTCTGACTGAATATATTTCTTTATCTGTATGCCTATACCCTGGTTTATCATTTTTTTAAAATGTATTTTAATTCATTTATTTCTTTATCTTATCATCTGTTTTTCTTTCTGTATATTTTTTGCCATTTATATTCTTCATACATACTTGTGTCATGCTTATCTTTCATATATGTTTTTTTCATTACCTGTGCTGTATCATTTACCTGATGTTTTGTACATGTTCACTTTTTTAAATAAAATAAATGATAAAAAATTGGTTGTCATGTTGGCAGAAATTAGCTGCTTCCAACAGTTCATTTCAAAGTCAGTATTGTCTGATATCAATAATGATATAATCCTGCATCCCTACATTTTAAGCAACCTTATGTTTATGTCTGCACTTTAATTTTCATACTTTTGAACACTTTTTATACTTAACTAACACAAATTTAGGGTATCTTGTAATTCTGTATGCCAGCACCATTACTAGTATATGGTTTACATTATTTCTTTAACTTGCGATGCTTAAAATATATGATATGTAGCTATGTATGTGGATACACTGGTATTACATCACTCAGAGGCTGTCCTGACAACAGTGGCATGACCACACAGGGAAAAAAAAGTAATCATAATCAATGCAGAAAATTGTCAGGGTTAGGATTTGAAACCCAGAGTCCCTAGGCCACTTGTAAACTAATCTGCCAGGGCAGCCTTTGTGTCAGAGGTCAACAGACATCATTACAGCAGGGTGTGCAGGGGGCACAGGAGAGGGCAAGTCTGCGTATGTGTGTGTGCGTGTGTTTGTGTGAAGGGCAGATGAGAGGGCAGGGTTGGCCGCTGTGGGCAGATCGTCTTTCCCTCCAGAGCTTTGGCCTGTGAGGATTGGCTGCGTGCTGCTGGGTTGAGAGTGGTGGGCTTATTTTGACAGGGAGGATGAAACTGCACACAAGACCTGATTCGGGTTTTAAACACCAAAACAAGCAAACATAGAAGAGTACAGGAAAAATAGCTTATTAAAATGTCTTAGTTTGAATGTGTGTGTCAATGTTGAATAGACGTGTATGTCGAGGGAGTTTTGAGGGAGTAGATATAGTTATGCTATCATTTATGATTCATTAAGGATTATAAAGACAACAATAAAGAGGCTTTCTAACAACTTTGACCACTGACCTACACTACATTTCCCAAAATGCACCACGTCTACCTTGCTGCAATGAGTAAATCTAACCAATCTCCAGCTTCTCTTTTCAACTGTGAATTATGTTTCCTATATGTGTGTGTGTATTTGGAACATGTTTTCGTTGCAAGTTGTCACATACCGCCACTTTGACAGTGGACTTTCACATCTAAATATTACGCTCTAGGTATCCTCCTGCGTTTACTGTTGATGTCCCAGGATGCTGCAACCAACGGCAGGATGATAACAAAAGCACATGGTTAGTATTAGGCTACAAAGACATGGGTGGTTAGGTTTAGGCAACATCAGCACTTGATTGGGTTATGGAAAAAACATCATGGTATCACTCTACATTCATACGGCAAGCAAACTCCTGACTTCCGGGTGAAAGTCTGGTATTAGTTGGATTTATCCACCGCCCCTTCCACCCACTCTATAGGGACCTTCATGCTTTTTACATTAAATCATTACGAGCAGCAGTTATATCTGAAGCCGTCCAGTGGTGTATCATACGGCTGTGACAGGCTCCGTTTGGCCATGTTATAGACTTACGCCAGCCCTCTACATTTGATATGGCCACAACAGGTGCCAACTTTTTTTCACTTAACGATGAAAAAATTATTTTAGTAATTTTGACGAACACATCCTTTAAAGAGAGTATTAGTGTGTGTACAGCTATAACAGTGCATGCACAGTATACACATATATGTCCATATACATGTGTGTGTTCTTGCTGACTGAGGTTAAACCTATATCGTCAGGCTCTGTCTCTATGTATTAAATAAAGTGGTGTCTCGCTGTGCTCCCCTTAAACAGCCCTATCAATCTGGCCCACTTATGGACTCAATAAATTACAAGCCAATCACAATGCCTCACTAATGCTCTGGCTGGAGCCATGGCGCACAGGAGGCAAGGACTGAGGAGGCAAAGAAGGAGAGAAGAAAGGAGGACAGCTGGAAAGAGGCTGGAAAGTATGAGACATTGGGAACAATAGTGATGCCGAAAGTGCAAGAAAAGAAAGGAACAAAAGAAAAGAGATTTTTTAACCATCTACTCCTCTACCTATCTGTCCATCTATTTGTCTCCCTCTCTTGCTTTTAAGACCTCTGCACTGTTGACACTTATTGCATGTCGCCATATTTTCATCCCTCAAAAAGCATTAGAAAAGCCAATGTTGGGGTGGGGTAAGTGAATTAGGATTGGTTTTTGCCTCCCCTGGCCACAGAGGGAGGTAGGGTTACCCACAATAAGATCAGAAAGAGACCAATTTTGTTTCCGTTGCCATTCAAAACAAACAATGGGCACCTAATAGCCCTGCAGCATCTGTGGCCTCGCTCAGGCCAAAACACACATGATGGCCACTGGTCGATAGACGCAGACAGCTAGATGGACGAGATGAGTCGTGCACACACACACAGGCATGAAGGCGGCCGCGCACTTACGTAGGCAGACAGGGTCGTGTGATGTTTCCCTGATAGCCGCGAGCTGCCTGGAACACTAGTTAGCGGTTGGTGTAAAAGTGGCCAGAGTGCTTCTGAAGACACCGATCATATCAGCGAAAAGAGGAGAATAGAGGCTTATCGACTTGGAGAGGGTGACGGACAGGGAGAGAAAGAGGGAGGGAAGAAGAGAGCCGGGATTGGTGGTCATGTCTAGGCAACACATACTGTAGGTGATCTAATCTGGAGGCATTACGCTGACAGACAGACAGCGGTTACTATTCCAGGCTGGGAAATGATGTATGGATGTTGCATCGGTATTGTTCCCATGGATTAACTACATGCAGAACTCTCCCCTGCATTAATTTTCTAAACCCAAAATATCTGTTGGCTCCTTCTTCAACGTGAGGTTTGGCTGATTTATTTTTTTTCTCTCTAAAATTAATATCTTTGGGTTTGGAACGTATTCTCAAACAAAACAAGAAATTTAACTATGTCAATTTGGGCTTTAGGAAATTGTGATGGGCAGGTCCAAATGAATACAAAATTCTACGCAGCCCTAATTGTT
This sequence comes from Plectropomus leopardus, assembly GCF_008729295.1. Taxonomy (NCBI): domain Eukaryota; kingdom Metazoa; phylum Chordata; class Actinopteri; order Perciformes; family Serranidae; genus Plectropomus; species Plectropomus leopardus. The sequence goes on from NC_056474.1 coordinate 27,142,225, forward strand.
TCAGCTATTTTCTGTCTCCCACATCCTAACATGATCCATTTCCTCCTCTCAATTAACCAATTCAAAACTGTAATTTTGACATTTAAATAATTGTTTAAGTCATTTCTCAAGCAAAAAATGCCAAATATTTGGCTTTTTTCCCTCTACAAATTGAGGTTTTGTTGATTTTTCTGGAAACATTATTTTAAAAGGAATATCTTTGGGTTAAAAAGGTTCTGGTTCAGACAAAACATAAAATTTGATCACACTGGGTTATACAGGGCATTTTTTAAAACCATTTCTTACATTTTAAAGGCTAAATTAGGGATATCATTGATTTAACGACAACCAGTTAACGACAGAGAATATTTTTGACCGGTTACACATGTTGGTCTACGGGTTAGTTTCGCTACTCCTGAGTTTACTGCACTGCACACCACCTGTGTCTGTTAGAGCTAACATTAGCTAGCTAGCGGAGCAGCTCATTTGGCGACTGCTGCCAGTAAAGCTGTACTGACCCAGTCACGTTGTTGTGGAAACATTGTGCTTATCTTCTGGTCAACCCTCAGCTTATTCTGCTTCAGTAAGCGGCTCAGTTCTGAGCTGTAAAACCCCTTTAGCACTGACAATGTTATCACTGTTAGCTCTGTTGCCACAGTTAGCACTGTCAGCACGGCTGGTGTTGCTAACATAGTTAACAATGCAAAAAAGGGTTCCGCAGTCAAAATGAAGCCACTTACTCAGAGGTGTGTTGCTACTACCTAAAGAATGTTAGCTCCCACCCGACCTAGGTGCAATGCAGAGAGGAACCTGTGGCGACCAGAATTTGGGCGGTGGGCATGTTTTCACATGATACGTAGCAAAAAACAGAAAATACAATAAAAGTTAAGATACTGACATCACGAGACATTAACATGTCACCACCTCTTAAAAGAAAGCGCTTTGAAATGCGGTGCTAAAGCTCACTCAGGCACTGGACTGGAAGGAAAGGCCATTTTGTATTTTCATATAATTTTTATTGGACCTACTGAAAGCGAATTTAGACAAAACTGACATCCTTAGGCTTAATGATTCAATTAAAATAGCCCAAAATCTTTAAACTATTATTTATTTTCCACAGTCTGAAGTGATCCATTTCCCTCCCTTAAATCCTCCCTTGACCTAAGAATATGGGCCAACGCTAAATTGTTGTACCTCAAAATCTATACTTAAACTCAAGGAAATGCAGGTAATAATTTGTGGTAACAAGCAAAATGTCATTCCAGATCATCTGCCCCTCTAATACGCCCTCTGGGTTCTACAGTAAGTAAGGATGCTCTTCGTACAGCGGCCTGACCTCACACTGCCCTCAGCTAATGACATTAGGACAGACACGTTGGTGTTGTAACAGGGTCACCCATGGTGCACCTATACACACACATGCAGACATGCACACACATCAAATGGCCTACGAACATGCACATGCACACACACACACACACACACACACACACACACATGCATAAACACACACACAAAGTCCCGGGTCCCCTGGGCTAGCCGTTAAAGAAGCTTCCATCTCTGGTCGCCTCTCATTACAGCCTATTAGTCAGGTGCTTCTATCAGTTCTGTGTGTGTGTGTGTGTGTGTGCATTTGAGAGAGTGTGTGGGGTCACCCTTCGCTGGCTAACAAGTGGGGTAACGGAGTTAGCGAGGGAGAGGAGGAGGGGTGCTTACACCTGCCCACATACACACACACACACACACACACACACACCCCGGGGGTATCGATTGCAACCGCCGTTTCACCTTTGCCTCTGTGACCTCCCCAACGATGTGTTTATTTACTCCATTGCCACACACAAACACACACGTTGGACACACTCTGCCTGTCACACACACACGGAACCAACAGGGGCATTAAGGATGGATATAAGGAGACCTTGTAACATAACATTAACAACACAGGGCACACTCAGAGTAACTCTTTGGCCTTCCTTGAGCCATACAGCTTCACCCGAGACGAAGGAGATAGGAAATAATGGAAGGATGGAGCAAGCACAGAGAAGGATGGCATGAACATGGAAGAAGATGAGGAAAAGATGTCAAACTATTTTATTACAACCGCACAGGTCAATTGAAGAGGGCAGTCTAATAATCTGTGACATCTTCATATAAATAAATGTCACCCCATCACCTGCCCATCAAAGCTTTTATGAGGGCATATTTAATCATCTGGCGACTAAAAGACACATTTTATATTTCTAGTTTATTTCAAACAAATAAAGAACTTCACCACCAGAATCAGACAATGATTGGTCTTATCTATAGGACCTACATTGAGCCTCCCTAAGGTGTCCTGTGTCACTAGGTCACTGAAGTATCTACGAAACCTGACATTCCACACGTATCCTTCCACCTCCTCACTTTTTTTCCCCCACAATGTTTCCTGCACCACCCTCTCCCCCCACTTCTCCTCCTTTTGACACTTCAGCTGATAACAACACAACGTTGAAGGGTCCTAAGATATGCAACATAGACTTTTATGAGTCTGCCAACCTCTTGATGAACTTTACCTCGATCCACCCTGCCAGAAAGGCAATGCATAATGCTGTTATGAGGGGAGAGAAAACCCACGTGCACTATTTTTAACACTGTACATAACCATTAAATTACCCTAATTATTTTAATGACACTGCAAAATGACTGCAGACTTTGGTAAAGCCAATATATCAGTAATAGTTTTGGTGTGGTGGACCACTAATCACCTTAATTCATTTTATGGTGCCATATACGATAAAGTAAGGACACAGAGAGGACAGCAAAGTCCAAAAAGGGACACCACTCCCTGGTCTAAACACTTGGACAAATGTAGGTACAATAGTCACATTCACTCTGTTTAGTTCTCTATCAACTCCTGTGAGAAATATGTGTCAGTATATTTACTAGTCAGTCAATCATTGGTTGAACAACTGAAAAACACAAGTAATGCTTACTGCTTGGCTTGGAAGTGAGTGCATGTGCATATGTTTCAGTTTTTGTGCATACATGCATATTTTTGTGTATGTATACTGTATGCAAGTGTGTGTGTGTGGGTGCTTGAGTCGTCAGCCAGCTAGTAGTCAGGCACGACATCCATAGTGATTAGTAGTAAAATTTTAATGGGGGATCCATACATATGTCTAGCTGTCAGCTTTACGAGCAAGCCTCACCATGCCAGCCTGGACTGGAGACAGGCAGGACACAGACGCTTCTGTACACACACACACACACACACACACACACACACACACACACACACACACACACAGATGGACACAAACACACACATAGACAGTGTGTCTCTTTTTGTGACGGTCTCTTTTAGCGGTGCCACAGGGGCCAGTACTGTCACGGTGCTGTCAGCACCGGGTGCTCAGGGCCCCAAATGAAGGCATCAAGCGCTCTCATCCCCCGCTGTAATAAAACCCAGTCAACAAGCCCCCGCCGCGGGCAACACATAATGGGCTTTTTATTTCCGTTTGGTCGCCCCAGCCTACGGAATTAAAGCCCAGTTTGGCGAATGAAGGACAAGGTGGCCTCAAGGTCAGTGGGAGAGCTGGAGGGTGAGGAGGACACCTTTAGGCTTCAAACCAAGAGCCACAAAATTCACAGGTCCAAGTCCTCTGAGGGTGATGGAATGGAATATGAATTTAAAAATGCTTTTTTGGATATGTTTTAAAAAATATCTCATGGTATCTGATAACTATAAGCTATATGTTGACATAAACGGGTGACATGAATTTACAAAGATGGTGAAAATTAGCTAAGATTTACATTTCGAGATGAAGACGTCAGAGTTTGTCTCAGGCAGCATATTTCTGTCTCGATCAGACCCAAATCCAAAAGTGTAGTAACCAAGCAACCTGAACCCAAAAGGCATTCTTTTTTATGTCTTTTCTTACAAATTTTGTTTAGAAATGTCAGACCCTCCAAGTGTGGCGTCTTGGTCATCACTTGGGCATTCCATCGTTTTCCAGAAAATGGTGGATTGCCCTCACTGGGATGGACCAGAGTTAGTGTACCAAAGGAGCGAAAAAGGAGTTCAAATATCTTGTGGTCTTGTTCACGACTGAGGGTAAAATGGAGTGTGGGATGGACAGACACTATGGTGTGGTGTCAGTTGTTGTGGTGGAGAAGGAGCTGAGCTGCAAAGCAAAGCTTTCGATTTGGCAGTCCATCTACGTCCCGACCCTCACCTATGGTCATGAGCTTTGGGTAGTGACCAAAAGAATGAGATCATGGATACAAGCGGCCAAAATGAGTTTGTTCCATAGGATGACTGGGGTCAGCCTTAGAGATAGGGTGAAGAGTTTAGACATCTGGAAGGAGCTCGGAAAGGGGCCAGTTGAGTTGAGGTGGTTCAGGCATCTGATCAGGATGCATTCTGGGTGCCTCCCATTATTAGAGGTGTTCCAGGCACGGATTACATATCTTGTCTGGCCTGGGAACGCCTTGGGATTCCGCAGGAGGAGCTAGAAAGTTTTGCAGAGGAGAGGGGCATCTAGAGTATCTTGCTCAGCCTGCTACCCTCACTATCCTGTGCAGGAAAGATGGATGAAAATGGATGGATGGACTCACACTCTAGAAATTTTAAAAGCTAATTTTTCAAAGACATGTACTGCATGGTAGCTCAACATCGCCTCAGGTGTTAAAGTCTAAAAATGGACACCCGTAAATCTGCAGCCATACTCAAGTACAGGACTTTTATGTGACAGTGAAGACATTGTCTCCCCAGACATCTGGAAAAGGCAAGCAAACACTGAATGTGTTGCATAGCAATCAGAAGAGACCAAAACCGTGTTATTGCTGGCACTATTTCTAGTGAAAAACTGAAATGAAGACACAAGTTAGCAGTTCCACTAATGAGGAGTGTAGTTTGGCAGCAGCCCAGCAAATCCACTGTGACCCCCAGTGATCTCATTTAGCCTACCTGCCCCGTTTAGGGAGCAACAGGAAGCAACTTATCTCTGCTGAAAAGGTCAAGGGTCAGTCCACGTTGTTGTGTCGGAGCGGACTAACCGGTGGCATGTGTCAAAGGCATGTTGTGTGTGTGAGAACAGGATACTCCATGTGGTGGTATTCAGTAATGAGAGGAAAAAACAACAGAGGAACAGACTGTAAACACTGACAGGTGTCTTGTTAGGTTAGAAATACCAGGGCGCACACACACACACACACACACACACCTGCAAGCCACCATCTGGTGATGCTCTAGAGAAACATTTGAGCGTTTCGTTTTTGTAACTGACAAGATTATCCAACGTGGTTGAATTCCAAATGTCTTCAGTAAACTATTAGCCATCCGTTAGATAAATCATTTAAATTCCTCCGGTAGAACTGTGAGAAACAAAGAATGAGACAACCCGTGACAGCAGCAGATATCAGAGACATATGGACCATAAAGGCCTTTTTTAATTCAGGTGAGTTTTTATCAGTGATATCAGGGGTTATTAATATCTTACTGCATCACATTTAATGTTTAACCAGGTCTAATTCAAAAATAAAAATTACTGCTGATATCACGTATCAACTATGAAAGTCATGCAGTTCATTCTGGCTTTGTACCAATCTGTCGATGGAGTTAGTTCATCAGTTCATCAGCAGACACACATGTTCAGATATGTTTGTGTTCTGTTTGTCTCGTCGTTTGATCTTGTCACTTTTGTTAATATTTCAATATATTTACCTATTTCAAAGATCTGGGAAATATACTACAATAAATAGCCAAAGCGTGTGGATACCTCTGTCTTTTGGATATTTTTGGATCTTGGTTGGGCCCCTAAGCTTTATTCATTATCCATAACTGCTCATCCTGTCAAGGGTCGCAGGGTGACTGGGGTCTTTCCCAGCTGACATTGGGCCAGAGGCTGGGCACCCTGGATAGGCTGCCAGACTATCACAGGGCTGACATACTGAGACAGACAGCCACTTACATTTACAATCACACCTACGGGCAATTTAAAGTCACCAATTAGCTGAAACTGCTCGTCTCTGGACTGTGGGAGGAAGCTAGAAAACCCCCCCAAAAACCTGTGGTGACACAGAAATGCAAACTCTATACAGAAAGGCCCCAGCAGTCCAGCAGGTTTGAACCCACTGCACCACCACTGCTGTCCCACCCTTAGTTTTAATCGAGGGGAATCTTAGACAATAGACATTTTAGACATTGTGTGCTTGATACTCTGCGGCAACAATTTGTGGAAGGACCTTTTCCTGTTCTAATATGACAATAAACCCTAACTTGAAGGAACATTGTCTAACTGATGGCTAACGACTGCATTTTCCAATTTGGTGTGGTAAAACCGATTGACCTGAAGGGAACGTCATCCCTATCTAATACTTTTGGGATGCACTGAATAGTGACTTCATGCCAGGCACTATGGACCAACGCCTTATGGATACTCTTTTGGCTGAATGGGAGCAAATCCCTCTGGCCATGTCATAAAGACTGTTATGACAGCATATTAATGTCGATAGTTTTAGAATGGGATTTTCAATAATCATATATGGGTATTATGTGTGGGTGTTCACATACTTTTGGCCCCATAGTGTACCTTTATAAGTGGCAAGAGTGACAATGTCAGTAGTCAATTAAAGCACGCCAAATGACAAAAGTTGACACGGCAGGTTTTCTCTAACAAATAGACTTGAGAGAGATATGCCATTATGGAAGTGGCTAACCATCACTGAAGTACTTAGTGAATGTCTCCTGATAACGCCAGCTAGACTCCCTTTTAGGTGATACTTTACTTAATTGAGTGTGAAACCTTTATCACTATCAAGACAGTGAGGGGAAAGAGGGATGGATGGATGGATGAAAGGAAGAGAGAGGGGAGAGGAAGAGATGGTGGTAGAGGATGAAGGAGAGGACAGGAGAGAAGCTTAAGAAGAGTAAAGAAAAGGTGGAGAAAGGAGAAGACGATGGAGGAGGTGAATGAGTGTCCCTCGCCAGATGGAGTGGTCATATAGGCAGGTACCCTCCAAATGAACCTCCACCCCTCCCCTCGTATTAACCCCCATCCCCTCCACCCCCAGTATACTGAACCCCACCACTCTGTCATGCTATTACCTCCCTGTCTCTTTCATTATCTGCCGTGAACTCTGGGTAACCTCATCGCGGCCATTCTTTATGTCACGGCCCGCAACGCGAGCCGTGATTTAGGCCCATCCAGTCCACCTAATTTGATTTCATCATCACGGGGGCGCAGCGAGAAATAGGGGGAGGAGGGTTATGTTGTGGGAGACGAGAGGGGAGACAGAGGAGAAGGTGGAGGTGATGGCGGGTGGAGGGTTTGGAGGGAAAGAGGTAAGGGGATCTCAGGAGGGGGTCACATTGGTAAGCGTTAGCCGAACGACTTGAAGAGGCTAATAAAGTAATCAAGGCCTTCGTTACATGGCCATAATATTCGCCCTAAAACACTGATAACTATTACTGTGCCCAATCATTAGCCAACATTAATAGCTTTTTCCTCCTCTCCTCCCCTCTCCTCTCTCCTTTTTGCTTTCATCTATGTCTTACACTTCTACTTCTTTAGTTTTTTAGTCAACCTTCATTTCTTTCATCTCTCTTTCTCCATCATGTTTGGGCCAAAATAGTCATTTAATAGCCATTCTCAAGCTGGATAGAAATACTTTGTAATACTTCTCAACAAGGCTGTTGTCCCAGGAAGAACAACACTTTTATAGCGAGTGCCCCGAAACATCAGAAACACTTCAATAAGTTGTTCTTGATTACTGTTTCCTGTTTACTACCTGTCAGCTCAGATTTCCTTGGACACCCAAACCCAAACCCCATGAGTATGAATTTCTCCAGAACCTTAAGCAAATTATCATTATGATAATAATAATGCCATATCTGAAAGTGCTCATATGGGAAATTTTGGAAGCCGGTATAGGAAACTAAAACTAACTAAAATGGAGCATGGATGCTTCCAGTCAATTTGTACAAAAGTTATGTCTATTTTGTAAGTGTTAATGGTCCTTTTTTATGGGTGGCTTGGATGGTGGTAGCATGTGGCTGCGAGTCATTTATCAGTATATGAAAATCAAGTCACTGGTCTGTAAACTCTCCTTCTGCTGACTTCTAACTAACTACCTGCTAGCTAGCCAGGTTGAGGTTTTCAAATGTAAACATCGAGGAAAAGATGGAGAAGAATGAGCATCAGCTGAACTAGCATCCTGTAACCATTGTACTGCATCAGTTTCCAATGGGATATCAGGAACTGTAATATTGTTTGATTCACCAAAATTTGGCTAAAATCTGGACAGCACCATTTCATGCATGTACTTTACGGTGAATGAAGACTAGTGTATTGGTATTGGTGGGAATGTGAGGTGCTGTCCTGCTTCTGCTGTGGTTCACTGCTTCACCCCATACAGAAGTGACTGCATAGCGAAGTCGCTTCCTGTGTTGAGGGAGGAGCAACCATGCTGCACTCTTGTTGAGGTTGGGATGTGAGGACAGTTAAACAAATTCACAGCCAAAAACATGGATTTCCAGAACTATCAAGAAAAGTAGATAATTATAAAGCAGCACCCATAAATGTAAAAAGAAAAACCAGACTAAATTACAATGCACAAGTCAAAGGAGCCAATGGGATCACATTATACTGGAGCTGTACCTTGTATACGTAATTCCACGTGACAAATAAATTATGGACTCATTAATAAACTTTTTTAACTATTCTCTAATGAAGTCTGGTAATTTCTTACTTGTGTCCTTGTGATTTTAATATATAAATAAATATATTCCATTGTCTACACTATGATATATGAGGTATAATAGTTTTTGTTATCCTGCAGAGTTAGTGTTTTGTCTGTTCATCTGTCTGTTTATATATTTATCAAAGTCTCTGTGGCCAGCCAGCTCATGTGACAATTAGCCGATACAGAGGCGAAATAAAAGTCTGACACTCAACAGCTGTCAATAGCATGTTCCTACCAATGACACTTCCTTCACATGCACAGCATAATACACACACACACACACACACACACACACACACACACACACGCTCATGCACAGACACATATTCAGACAGACAGACGTGTACCCTCCTCTGTTTGACACACAGACACAGACACTGTCATTGCAGGGTAATCATCCGCCATTAGGATACATGGAGAAAGACAACAAAGCAAAGTGTCTTCATGGCCAAACTGGCTATTATCTTTCACTCAATACACCATAAAGGAAAGAGGAGAATTTAGAGAGTCTGCACTGTTAAGGCTATATATGTAGTTAACTTCAACTTCAGCTTATGTTATGTCTTTGTTAGTCTGTTATGGTGAAGAGGAGAAGGGGAGGGGGTTGAAAGAGTCTAGACAGAGAAACCGAAATGATACTCTTCTTGCTCCCTGTGTTTTCTCTCACAATGCTTTGCCAGCAAATGAGTCACAAACAAAAACTGCCAGCTTGTGTTTGAATTGAAGTCCAAGTGCAATGAGGCATCTAATCCAACTTAAAAGAATATTCTGTATACAAACCAACTTTCAGGTTTAAAAAAAAAAGAGAGAGAGACACAGATTGAATACACAATGCTGATTGAATACAAATCTATAGGTAATGACATCAGTATTTCGCGCTGAAAACGGGAACCATCTATCAAAGTCAAAGCAGAGGAGAACGCCTCTTCACTCTTCAATATAACTCTTTGACGGGAACTACATGGTAATGCATAACGATCGCTTGAATGCGATTATCTTCCAGAGGAGGAAAAATGGCCATCTATTTTCAGAGTGTTTGAGAGCATTTGAGTGTGTGTAACAAAGTCAACCCAGACACTTGTACAAACCTCTCCTGTCCCAGAAAGGCTATTTTATGCTCTACATAAGCACACACACACACACACACACACACAGTAGCTGATTGTTTACAGAAGCTATTCATCTGTCAGTCAATCAGCCGGCAATTGTGGTCGTTCAGTCGTGCTGATGCATGTGTGTGTAGATTTGTGCGCGTATGCATGTGTATTTGGGTGTTTGAGTGCATGTTGCAAGCATGTGCTGTAATTGTGTGTGAGAGCAACTGTGGTTTATGTGTCTGAACTGCTACAACAAAATAATAATTGTAACAGTGACAGCAGTCATGGGAAAGTCAAACTGCGTCAAGTATGGAGCTAGAGCCAGGAGGTGATTAGCTTATGTTAGCAGGTAAAACTTAAGCTAACACAGCAAACACAACCTAAGCTAACACAGCAGTTAGAGCAGTTATCCTGCTTTATCCAAAGTTAAATAATACATCTATTAATATGTCTAAAGCTCATTAATTAACACGTAGGAGTGACATGTTGTTACTTTTTTGTGGCAAACAACTGGGCAGATATCTTCAACTCTTTATATAACTTGTTATTGAGCTTTGCCAACACAAAAAATATGTCATAATAAACCAAATCTTTGAAGCAATATTGTAAACTCTGAACCCATCGGCTAATCGGCTAAGACTTAGTCTCTGGGGGCAACAGCTGATATTTTGGGTGTTACAGTGTAGTCAGTGCAACATGGACTTCCTTTTTTGTGTGTCAGTTAGGTCTGGGTAAAAAAATCGATTCATCACTGCATTGCAATGTTTTCCGCCAATTCAATATCGATTCATAAAATCCTGAAATTGATTACTTCTGTTGTAATGACGCCCTGCTCCCGTGGGGGCAGTATGAATGCCGCCGGAGTGTGATTAAAATTGTTCAGAGACCCCGCTCGACCCCCAAAAAACGTCTGTTGTTTATTCATTAAAATGGTGACAGTGGTGAGCCGACAACATTAAAAGCCGATGTTTGGATACACAAAGTCGATAGTAGTTACGTTGTGTGTGAGCCTCATGAGTCAGTGTTTAAACACTGCAACAATATGACGAACCTACATAGGTTCGTCATACACATAGGTACATAGGTAACCATTTGAGCTGACACCACGCAGGTGTTTTGCGACTTGTTGCAAATGCTAAAGCTGAGGATCACACACAAATGCAGGTTGACAAATCCTGCATAAATGTTCATAACTAAAATGATATTGAAGCAACTGGATCAATATCGAATTGAATCGAAATTGAATTGAATCGTGACCAAAAGAATTGAAATTGAATTGAATTGTGAGGTTCTTGACAATACCCAGCCCTAGTGTCAGTTATTGTTTATAGTCTGCTTGGCATCTTGAGACACAAGAATGGAGTTTAAGTTTAGTAGGGCTGTCGCGAATATCATTTACAGGGCTTTAACACTTCAGTAATAATTACCGGCTAATAATCAAAGCTTTGATGGGACGCAATTGCAAGCGGGGGTGGGTGGGGGATAGTAATTAGTCATATTCATATGTGCTTATCAACTAATCAACCAAATGTAGTAGGACTGTGTGACAGAGAGAGTAATAGAGAAAGGGAAGAGAAGGTGGAAGGTGGACTAATGCAAGCAGTGTTTCTGTAAGTTCTTAGTAACTCTGAACGCCTTAGGTCGGGCCTCATCACAAGATGCAAATAAAGTGCATCAATACAGTTGGCAGCTGCAGATAACCAACTGCAATTTGTGTCATGTGCTCCTTTTCCTCATCAAACTGCCAATTTAATGCTTGAAGCAGAGGTCTATGACTGTGCTGAGAACACCTCATTGTGTCTGATACCTCCTTTCAATTTCCTCCACCAGTTTAGTATTGAAAAGAAAAACAAAGCAAAAATCGAAGCATTCAAATGGCAACAACTGCAGCTTCCAAGATTTTAAGTACTCGGGTCCGCCCAAGTGTTGAGAGACAATATCTCCGACAGGACTTTTTCACAGGTAGCCAGCTAACACAGCCAACAAAAAGATAAATCTTTGACAATAGCCGATGGGTTCTGAGATTAAATTTTGGCCAATGTGTTCAATCATTTTTTGCTCTCCACATGCACTGTTCACCTGTTTAAGCAGCCAAAGCACACTCAACATAATGGTCAATACCAAACTTGAACACTTCTGATACCAAAATCCTGCCTGCAGATTCTGCATTCATATGCAGATATCTGTTTATAGTGATTAGTAATATCTTACCTGCATGCATTACTATTATTATGTGCACATTTTTCCAAATAATTCCTCTTTGGCAAGAAGCATCACTGCTGCAGCAGTAGAGCAAACATCCAAAACGTGACACCTCAGTGACAACTAAATATTTAATCAGTGCCAGTTATTTTCTGCCAGGTTATGCCTCCATCTGGGTAGCAGCGGAGTGTGTGCTTGTGTGTTTCTGTGACCTCAAAATGCAGGATTAAAAGAAAGGACTGTCTGCATTCCTCCCTGTGTTTCTTACTCATACACAGACTTCGCTTACACTGGCATCATTACTACAACGCTGCTGTATGCAAAGACCATATGTTCAATTCGGTGAACGCCAAGATATCATTGATAATGATTACGGCGATGATGATGTGTGTATGAGAGGGTAACATAGAGGGTGGGGTTCATTGCATGAGTCATTGTGTAGCATATAGGGTGTATAGGTGCAGTTTCTCCACATTTTGCTGCTTTGCTTAATGTCCATGTGTTCCATTTTATTTAAAGGGGATAATAAAGGAAATATGTGTTCATTTAGAGGGTGTCAGGGTCACTCTGGTGTGCGCTGCTTTGAGTATGTGCACATTACAAATCAAGATTTTTTTTTCATTTCGACTTGTAACATTTTCAATCTATAACAGGAGTGTAATGTTTCTACGATTTAAGGAAAAATACAAGACAAAAAGAAGGGACTTACCTGGGAGAAGAAGCCAAATAGAAGGAGAGCAAGGCACATGGAAAACAGAACGAGAAAGAGATAATATTAGAAACATTACTAAGCAACATATGGCCTGTATTTCCACATTCAGCCTCTCTGAAACCATGTAATGATCTTTATATGAAAAAGGACTTATTTCACAGCACCGCAAGATGACCGTAAATCCAAAGTCACATTATCCTCCACCGCAGTAATTATGTGAATAGCATGCATGTCAACAGTTATATGCATGTCCTGTTTGAGTGTGTGTGTGTGTGTGTGTTTCTGTGTGTGTGGGGGTGTACAGTTTTTTAATGCCATCCAGCAACACAGAAAAACCTTGTTAAATTCAAGTCGGGAACAGACGTACTCCACGCAACCGCAACCTCCCTCCTCCCTCTGCACCTCCCTCCCTCTACCTCCATCACCCCCCACCCCACCCTCCCCTCCTTACTGTGGTGTAAACACAGATTGTTAGGTTAGGGGTTAAAAGTGTTGTGCTTAGATTCTCTCAGCACTAATCTGATTTCTCCTCTCTTTGCGCGTCTATATTTATTTGGTTTTGTCAACACTCACGTCTCCCTCTCTTTCTCTCTCTCTCTCTCTCTCGCTCTCTCTCTCCTCTGCCAGTGTATTGATCGTTGCTAATGGATTGGCTCTGATTCCGGAGACGTCTAACATGCTTTCCTATCCTCTTATTTTCACCCGGGGAAATCAATGAGGAAAGGCCTGCAAATTTAGACAGGATCAGGTTTTAAGGAATCTACAGTGAGACACAGCCCACCAGAGTGTGAGGAGAGAGCGAGAGAGAGAAAGTGTGTGGTATGAGTGTGTGTGTGTGTGTGTAGGTGGTTTGGTATTCAGGAAAAAACATGTGACATTTTAAAGATGCACATGTTTGCAGGGATTTTGTGGTAAAGTATGACCTGTATTCTGGGATCACAATGAGGTAAACTGCCATCAATACGACCACAATCACTGATTTATGTTAACATCGGGTTTTCCCTGCTTTAATTCCTCCTAAAGTATCTTTAAAGTTTAACTAATATGATTCACGTGTGATTCATCAAACCCAGGACGGCATGTTATTTATATGGTGGCACATTCCTATTATACGTATATAGGTCTTTTCATCGTTTTATTACACAATATTCAGCCTGGAGTATTTTATATTTTTGGAAACTTTCAGCTATCCATAACAATTTAAAATACAGTTGCATCACATTACAAGTTTGTTCATAATGAACCACTGTCAATGAGCTTCAAGAGGTTCATTTATATATTTTTTTTACCTCCAGGTCTAGGTGCTCTAACAAACTGTTCCTACATTTTCCTACAAAAGGTATGCACCCTAATTCGTACATACCCATGAATTTTGAAGCGCTGCGATCACGTCACTAATATTCTGAGGAGAGTTAAAAGGGAAGCAGTCCCGAGCGGTCTTGTAAGGAAGCTGGTTGGGGTGGTGGATGGGTCACAAAATCTTTAAAATATTTTAAGGTACGTCCTCACCATGGTTTCTTTTCCCTAAACTCAACCACAGTGACTTTTATTGCCTAAATCTAACCTCTATAACTGTACATTAATGACATAAAGTAACACCATGCGAAATTCATGGGATATAATAAGAACTGTTATGTGATATAACATAGACCGTTCTATGACAGAAGGTTTCCAGGTGATAATTTCAAAAAAATTCTTGCCACACCAAAAAGTATGGGGGAAAGGGAAAAAAAAAAAACAACTCTTGAGTTAGAAAGAAAAGAATCTCACACAGCGTCCATCGGTTTTTGCCTAAAACACCACCTGTCATCACCTCCAAAACATTTGATTATTTGAATTCATAATACTGTACATCACATAAAGATTTATGTCAGCTGTAAAAGTCTGTACCACATTCAGCATATAAAATGGTGGATCATTCAATTTTATGTGGGTTTAGCCTCAACTGTGACCCTGCATTCATTTCTATATAATGTTTAAATATACTTTATACTTACACCCAACATTTCAGAAGGAAATCTTACACGTTTTACTCGACTCCATTTAATAGGGATTGTTACTTTGCAGATTCAGATTCTAATATTATGCAGTATTGATGAAACCACCACGAAAAAATCTAAAGTAGTTCAAATCAGCTGCACTTTGAGCAGCTACAACATTAAAGCGCTTCTTACATATTAATGCATCAATATTAGTAATTCACTAACTTTTTATTTTTTGACGGTACATTGGGGGATTGCAACTTTGACTTCTGTGTACTTCATCCACCCCACTCCATCATAATAAAGACCAAAAGGTAAAGACTTTGGATCTCAGTGTGATATTTCTGGCTGCGTATTGACTTCAGGGCCCCACATGTCCACATGCTCTGAAACTATGTATAGCAGTTTGACATTAATCGATGAATAGATCATCCACACTGATATATCATACAGACTCTCTCTCACTACCTCTCCTCTCTCTCTCTCTCTCTCTCTCTCTCTCGTTTTCTTTGTTTCTTGCTAATTTAACAACAAAATCGCTAACAGGAGGGTGTGATCTCTACTCCTTTGACCTTCATTCACCATGTGGTTAAATTTGCCTGACTGCACAAATAAACGCGCACACACAAGCACGCACAAGCACACACACACACACACACACACACACAAAGCGCTCAGTGGGATGAACATGGACAGAGACAGAGGTCCCCACTGCTGCTCAAACAACGGATGGAGCTGTGTTAAATCTGAGAAGGCAATCAATGACCAATGAGGAGTGTGACTGTGACTGTGTGTGTGTGTGTGTGTGTGTGTGTGTGACATGCAGGGGGCAGAAGGGCCCAGCAGGTTTGAAACTCTATCCTGGGGCCAGATCATTTATAAATGGGAGGATATTGACAACTTCAGTGTGTGTGTTTCTATGTGTGTATGTGTGCAGGGGAGAGATTGTGCTTGAGTGTGTGACTGTGTGTGTGTGTGTGTGTGTGTGTATGTGTGTGTGTGTGTAGGTGGGAAGATATCAATGTGCTCCCTGCCTCTTCACACAGCAGAGCAAATTGGAGAAGTTGTCAGGAGTCACAACACGAGGGGCCAGCCAGGGGATGGAAAGGGCTGCAGGCAGGATGGCGCTGAGCTGATGGCTGAACATGAGGAAGGCCTGGGGCATGATGGGATGTGAATGAGGGAGAAAGGGATTGGTGGATATTTGAATGCAGTATTAAGCCGTTTTAAGATCCTTTTATAACCTCAAAATAAGTGAATTGGGTGAGATAGTTGTACTTCTCATGTATGGAGTTTTGTGAAGCGTTATATGACAATATCTTACAGAGCGATGAACCTTGAGGCCTTTACACACTAGGGGCAATAAACAACAATGAATAAACAACCCAAAGATGTGAAATATTCAACAAACAATATTTTTCATCAAAGCCATTCATAGTGGCAGCGATGTGGAATTGCGATAGTTGCGACACTTGTTCAATAAAACAGTGTATGTAGCTAAGGCTTTTATTGTGAAAGATAAAGAAGGCAGGGGTTGAAGTTTGAGAGGAGTAATAAAGTTTGCCATCTTAATTTGTACATTGGAGCCTACATGTTGTTCTTTGGTGATTAGAATTTTGCATCCTTTGTCATATGATAGTACTAAGAGACAAACATTTTCAGAAGTTCCCCAGTCATAACGTTGAACGTGCAGTCCTTTCCACACAATGTAACAGGTTAATGCTTTTATTTGCGATGCAAAAGCCCAGAAAAAAATCTGCCTAATTCTGAAACTATTCCATGAAATATTTTCGAAATGTTGATAAAACACAGCTGCAAGATGACTGTGTTCCCATTGAGCGATGTTATGCAACTTATCTCACAATAATCCAAGGAGCATGTTGATGGATGTTCAAAACATCATCAGGTCTATTTCTATTGCAGTGTGGGAGTGGCCATGTATGAGGGATTTGCGGGAGGCGATAGTCCACGATTTCACAGAGGAAATGTGAATTCAAAACTTCCGGATGATCTGCTTAACTTTTAGAGATGCAATGGATGCAATATCATCTCTTGTAGCACCTGCTGCATCATGCCGGAGGGAGCCAGTTCCTACTGACAGGTGCATAGCCATAGCATCATGTGACCTGCAAAAGCTAAAGCAGTGTCTCCCCAGGTTTTGCAAAATATGGCTTTTAAGAATCACCTGAAATACCACCTCATGCGAGCGTAAAACATTTTTGCAATAAATGAGAGTTTTTTTCAAAACTGACGTGTTTCCATTAGATGCATTTATATCTGCAATTTTAATTTGTGCAATTTGAGGGTAAATAGAGACCAGTCTAATGAGTCCAAGTGAGACGCCAGTCTTTGGAAGCCCTACTCTTGACCCTCTACAGCTACATACCTTTCAAGCTTATGAACCTTTGAGGAAGAGCAACCAATTAATATTTCATGGATCCATCCAACATCAACAAAATGTGAAGTGAAATCTCAAGACAGAGATCACTGCGCACGAGAGCAGAGACCAACACTAGCAAGACCATGCTCAGGGACCCACTAACTGCTAGCCCACCACTGGCCTGCCACTGCTGTAAGGTAACCCGCCTCTCTGCAGTTTTCTAAAGTCTTGGAAACCAGTTCATGTTCTTTGGTTTCTTTACTCACTTTTTCTAAACACTACATGTTAAGACTTGTGACGTTATTGGATAATTAGCATCTAACCTCTAGACTTAAATAAGATGTAAAAAGACAAAAAAACAAAATCATGGACAAACTGGGATATCATGGAAAGGGTAATGTATTGTGTAATTTTAAACTCCAGGTGCAATATTACTTTTTACTTTTAAACATTATTATTAGACACTATTTTCATTCATTTAATGCTCTGTTGTATTCTTTTTTGCTACTGTATCTTTGGAGATATCTGGCTATCGGGATTAATAAAGTTCTATCTTTTCTTATCTTATGCGATTGCTTATTTTTATTCCATGAAACAAAATTGATCAAATGATCTTTTAAGAAATCTTGGAGGAAACTGTTCAACAACATACGATTGACAGGTATCAATTTGAAGCCAAAAATACACAACGACAGCAGTGATGGACACTTTTAGTGCATGTAGAGTTGGATAAATGGACGATAGAGGGGGTGTTTCTCTGCCCAAACTCCCCCCTCTACTCAGAGCTGCTTTCACCCCCCCACCCCCCTTTTACCCCGACACTTTCACTCTCCCACACACAGCAACAGAGTGGCTGCTGCTTTGTCCTCTTACACAAACATTCCCACAGAAAAGAGGGAGGAAACTGTTCAACAACATACGATTGCCCCCCCCCGCCCCCTCTGAGGTTGTGAGGTTGTATTGGGGCAGAAAAGGGTATCCCGCCTCACTTTCTCCCTCTTTGCCTCCTCCCCCCAATTTCACACAACCCCACACACACACACACACACACACACACACACACACGGATACGAACATATGCGCACATACAAACTGAACCCACCCGGTCAACAGCTGTACATGAGGTGACAAATTGGGGTCTTTGTCTGCTTAAAGGGGGGTGGGGGAACCCCTACTTTGCACACACACACCGAAATGCACACACATTGAGCCATCCACCTCTATTGCAGGGCAAGTTCCATTGCATACCAGACAATGCACGTTGCCCCCCATGTTTAAGAGGAGAAATATGGTGGTGCCTTTGTGGGAGGTAGAGAGCTTCAGTTCATTGAGGGAGTGATATAGAGACAGGCAGATTAACAGGGAGAAAGACAGAGAGTGCATAACACAGTCTCACAGAGAGTGAGAGGAGGGAAAGATGGATCAGCCACTCATGTGACATGGATGGGAATGATAGTAAAGAACAAAAAATAAAAAATGGGTGAAGGCAATGAGAAACTTCACAAGAAATTACTGAAAATTAGCATGAAATTTGTTCAAAAAAAAGAAAGAAAAGAAAATGGCCTTAGAATTAGCATAGAAAAGATGTGAAAAAAAGGAATGACTTGGAAAAAGTGTGCATATACAAACACGTGTACATATACATTT
Source organism: Plectropomus leopardus (assembly GCF_008729295.1). Classification (NCBI taxonomy): domain Eukaryota; kingdom Metazoa; phylum Chordata; class Actinopteri; order Perciformes; family Serranidae; genus Plectropomus; species Plectropomus leopardus. Next base: position 27,160,951 of record NC_056474.1, read on the forward strand.
ACCATTACATGATTTTAAACATGTAAATATTGTTAAGTTTTCTGAAAATTTCCCCTATTTTTTTTATTTGAAATTCACTTGTAATAATTGTATCTCTCCTTTCAAAAACAAATGAACAAACAACAGATTTTCAGGTCATTTTCTTGCCATCTTTTCCTAATTTCTTGCAGTTTGCAGGGCACCCTATGCCAAGTTGCTCATTGCACTCTTTTCCTTAAGTGTTTTTAAAAGAAACCAATAATTTTTCAGGTTTCAGAGTTTTAATGCTTGTAAAAGGCGTATGAACGCAGCTGATGTTAGTCCAGGTGTTAAAGGGTTAAAGAGAATGTGGCAACAAGGATTCTAATCAAAACATAATAGGATGTTTAAAATCCTGTGATAATTACCTTTAATTAAACTTTTTCTGGAGCGTGCATTCAGTACATTACACTGCTGGCATCCAGGTCTTAACTCAGTGAATTAAATGGATGTGGGTAAGGGGGGTTAAGATGTTGGTGGAGACAGGAATTTTAACTTCTCTCATTTCTTTTCTGTTACTGTGGCAGGCTTAGTTACAAATGAGTCTCGACAAACCTCATAAAGATGCCCAGAATAGACCCAACGTCTCACCGCAGGGATTATTACACCCGCTGGCTGCTCAGCAAAACACGGACACACACAATCACAAGAGTACTACTACAAATACCACTGATATTATTGGTACTTTCACAGCTTGTGTTACAACTACTGCCAATGCTACTACTATGGCTGCTAATAAGGTTCCGTTTAATAGGTTTCCATTCACAAAAATCCATATAGGCTTTGAAGCAATACTGCTACAGGATCATAAAGGTTTTTTTTTTTTTTTCAGCCAGAAAACAATAATTTACGCTTTACTTTCAGTTTTAATGAAACTTTTGGGTAATATGCCCATTCATTTTTGTGCTCAGAGAAAGTCTGATACCATTCTCGTATATGTCCACTAAATATGAAGCTGTAGTCATGAGACTGTAAGGAGTGGGAGACTAGACTAGCTTGTCTTAATCAGGAAAAAATTGCACCTGACCAACAAATAGCCAACTTCCAGCACAAATCTTCATCTTTAGAATTTTTTTTAAAAACTTTTTTTCTAAATTGGCACCCGCTCTGCCACGAGAGCTAATTGGCGCCCCAAGGTTTATTATTCAAAGATTGTTTTTGGTACATATTAAACTTTTTAACCCCCTTACTAGCTCCTTCTCTGTTTCCAGTCTTTATGCTAAACTAGGCTAATCAACTGCTGGATGTAGCTTCATATAAAAGTGTACAGAAATGACAGGGGTATAAATCTTTTGACTTTCGGCAAGAATGTAGAAACAGTGATATTTCCAAAATTATTCTTTTTACAAAAAACTTTTCTTTTGTTAATAAACCTTTTTGGTGTGATTTCGCTTCATTGTCAGAAAAAATTTTAATATTGTCCTGCATCCCGGGACATCAGCTGTTTCACAGAAAAATTAATAAATACAAAAACCAAAAACATTTAACCAACCCACAAAACCATATAACAAATGCTACAATTATATCAGACACAGTGGAAGTAGTGCAACACATTAAACATTCACTGTTACATTCAGTGTTGAATCCAGGCACACCAAGGCCATACTTTGAGTTAAAAAGTTGACAGACTGGGGAACAAACTAGTTTTTGGTTCCCAAAAAAAAAAAAAAAAGCGTTGATTACTAACATAGTGATTAATAAATAATTTATCTTTATCAATAATTGGTTGATCAAGAATGTCACAGCTAAAGAAAGGTGTTCAGAGGCTCTAAAATGAGGCTGTGCAAAGGCCCCTTATACTGCACACACATCCACACTCACACACATACATGCATATACATACCCAGTGGTGGTGGGCTGACCCTTGGGGGTGAAAGAGCTAAGCGTTTGACAGACTCCACCTCTTAACTTGTTAACTTGCTAATTAGACCTCACAGTCACTTCATGGGACCGGACAATAGACTGCAGGCTGAGCGATGAGCAAGCTGTGACGCGTACACACACACACACACACACACACACACACACTAACACACACACACACACACACACACACACACACACTAACCCTAAAAGCTAACAACCCCCATACACACTCTACCGATGTGACCACCTGACCCCTCTTGGATGGTGTGTGCCTTTGCCTTTTTGTGTGTGTGTGTGTGTGTGTGTGTGTGTGTGTGTGTGTGTGTGTGTGTGTGTGTTTATGTGTGTGTATGTATGTACGTGGTGGGAGGGTTAGTGATTTGGGGTCTGGTTGTTGTGTGTGGGGTCTTGTTGCCACGGGAACAGGGGAAAAGAGGCAGGGCTGATATATAGGGCGAGGGATGTTGTTCCCCCTCTCTTTACTCCTATATGTTTCTCTCTCTCTCCCATCTCTGTGTCCCCTTTAACACACACGCAACTAAAGCCACCAGAAAAGAAATAGGGGCAAGGATAATGCCTATGTGTGTGTGTGTGCATGGTGTTTGCCCAGTGGTTCCAGATCGGGGCTAAACGGGGTTAAACATCTATCCATGTTAGAGTCCCGTTCTCTGAGTTCTGTCATTAGCCTGCAGCTTAGAGAGCTATTACTGACACAGCTGCTGCTGCTCGCTGGGTAAACACACACACACACACACACACACACACACACACACACACACACACACACACACACACACACACACAGACACTCTGTGGTATAGCAAGCTGCCCACAGGGATTGTGTGTACTGTCTGTTTGTGGAACAAGGTTGCCAAATATCACAAGGCTAAAACAGTGAATGTCCAACTGGCATCCAATTGCTGTTTTTGTTCATGTGTGTATGGGTATGTGTGTGTTTTTGTGTGTGTGTATGAATGACTGCATGTCCAAAATGGAAAGCAGTAACTACCTCTGTGATAAAGCATGCATGTGCTGTGATTTGCATTGGCTCTAAGGCAGAGCTTAGTGGTTTAATCAATCAGTTGAAAACTTATCAGCGCAAAATTTGATCATTTTCAACAAAAAATCACATTCTCCAATTCCCTTTTCCAAAATCTGAAGGTCTGTTTCTGGGGCTTGGGACAAATAATAAAGCTTGCATATAAAGCTTGCATGTATAATCTGCTTTGCGGATTTGCAGATGACAGGTACATCCACTATGCAAGACAAGTACTTTGATATTATAAGAGTCTGCAAAACCCCTTGTATTCACTGCTAAGATTTTTTTGTTCAAAAGTGATGATTTTAAAAATTCTTCTTTGCATGGCAAGAAAGCCATGGTTAAAGTTAGGGAAAGACTGTGATTAAAGTTAATATAAAAGCAAGCATTAATTGCAGGTTTGTGACGGGACACAAACCCCAGTTTCCTGCATGAAACTCTGATGTGCTACATGCTTGTGCATCTCCCCCGACCTCTAGACGTTTATTGTCTGTGTCGTTACATAAAAGTCAAACTGTTCCCTGCATTGGCACTAAATGTTGGCTTTGGACATAAATCATGGGATGTGGAATCGTCTAATATGGACATAACTCCAAAGTATACTGTGCTGTTTGTCCCCGTCTACTGTCGCCCTGTTCCGAAATCTAGTTTTAAGGCTATTATCTTTGTTTATATTGTGCTAACTTGGTGCATGTTCAACCTGTCCAAAGTCCTCAAATCTCACTGCTTGGTCAATGATTTAGACATCTGACACCAATACCAAAAGCCACTGTTCGCTATAGTGGGACATGCCAGTGGGTGGCATCAGTTTATGGCGCAGCTGGATGGTACCATTTTATAAATGCTGCCTGTAATAACATAATACAAGAAGCTGGAAATTGGGCAGATGGGAGGGTTGGTGGGTGGGTCCAACAAACCCCGGACTTTCACCCATCAGCCTGCTGTTTGCTTCAGGTATGAACATTGAGCCAAATTATGATGCTTTTTTCTAAACCTAATTACATGCTTTTGTTGCACAAGGAAATAAACATAAATACGAGCTTTTTTACCGTGTAAATTTATTTTGAAAAAGATTGTGTCAATCTAATGGGCAGAAACTGTACATTAGACACAATGGATTTAACAGGTGTAAATTGAGACAACGTCCCTGAACGTCAACAACAGACGCAGAAGGATATCTAGCGCGTCACATGTAGACATGAACAACACTGATCAAGTGGTAATATCTGTGAAATTGGGATGAGAATGTGTTGGCATATTGCTGAATAAAGTTGTGTTTAACCAAATCATCACAAACTGACAGCTTGGTGCCAGATAATAATATTCCCAGAGAACTAGTTGCTTCTTAGCAAATAATGAAGCTGCCACGTGCAGACTTGTGTGCCCAGACCCCCCAAAACAGCTCAAACCCACCCATGGTTGTAGAGTTAGAAAATAGAAAATAGTGAAGATTAAAATAGCATGACAGCTCAGAACATCATGTCAGTGGTAAAGCTTTGCACCTTCACCCTGCTGTCTGAAACAACCTGCAGACATTTACTGGAAGGAACTGGATAAAAACATACAAGAATAAGAAAAAAATAAAAAACCAACAACATGCCCTGTAGAGTCGGCCTCACATGAGGTGTTTGTAGCTCCCTTTAGCCTCGTGGCATCTGGGAGCGCAGTGGGGAGTCTGTGTGTTAAATAAATGACTGGGGAGTTTAGCCCATGTGCTAACCATGTTAGAATAACACGAGCGGCGCTGAACCTGCCGGGCAGCGCTCAAGCCTAACGCAGGGCTCTTCCGCTGGGTCGCCTCCCCCGGGTGAAGCCCAGGCTCCACCCGGGGCCTTGTATATTTTTCCCTGGCTGCCTCTTTATTTTCCCTCGGCTGAGACCAGTCAGATCAAAGAGTGCCTTAACCTTCTATCCACCCAGACCTGCTCTTTTTTTTGAGACCCACCAAGGTTGAGAAAAGAAGAATAGATGCCGGGGAAGGTGCAAAGTGTTTGTCTACTCATCTAAAACAGCCGTCTGCACCTCTGAGGGCTTTGAGTTTTATGACGGCAGCGGAGAGGAGCAAAAAAGATGGAAAGGACAAGAGAATGGAGAGAGAGGAAAAGCAGGTCAGGCCTGCCGTCATTTCCAGGAGCTCAGTCAGTTGTGATACCATGGGAACGAAGACCGATAATCATCCAAAGGCTACATTCTTTGTGGGACTTGTGTTTGCTAAAAGGCTTGGCTGTACTTTATTTCACAAATCATTTCATTAACTAAAGTTCAATTTTCACAGAAATATCCAATCTGAGGAGGAAAAAGGTTATAAATGATACAAAGCCTGTGTTTGTATGTGCATGTGTGTCCTCATTTGTCCCCCCCGCCGAGCCCTCATTGCAGACAGTAGCCATTTTGAGCTTATAGGGCCCTTCATCAAAGCTTCGAACCCACCCATGGTCTACCCGCTTGTTACACACTCTCTTTAGCATGTGTGTGTGCGCCTGTGTGTGTGTGGCTGCCAAGCTAACGAGGCACTAGGTATTGTTACAGGGACTCACTCCAACCGCACCATGAGCAAGCCATTACACCAATAAGCCTGCATCATTTCCAAAGAATCCAATTAAATTTCGGTCTTACGGTGCTGCACTCTGAAAACACAGATTTTCTTCATTGAGAATGTGCAAACACACACACACACAACATACACACAAAATGTCTCGGACACGGTGCAATCCCTTGGTTCTCTTCTCTTAGCCTGCTTACTTTGTGTGTGTGTGTGTGTGTGTGTGTGTGTGTGTGTCAACAAGAATAAACCACTCAACCAGCTGTCCATGTACATGATATCTCTGTATTTGTAGTGAAGAACCTGCATGACTCTCTCTCTTTCTGCACCTGTTGGTCTGTGTCGATCATCCTTCCCTCCCTTTGTCTGTCTCTTCAGAAGTACTCGATATCTTTTTTTTTCCTTTTTCACCTTCTTCCTTCCACCAGCTTGTCTCTGTCTCCCCTCTTCTATTCCTCCCCTCCCTTTCCTCTCCGCCGACTCTGGCTGGCATCTGTTAAGCCGCTAAACAGAAAGTGTGTATGCATGCATGTGTGTGTGCGTGAGTGTGTGTGTGTATGTATGTGTTGGTCTTGCTGGGTTGGATTTGAACAAGCCCATGCCTGTTCTGCCCCGGTGGCCTATGAAATGAGAAAGGCAGCCACTGTGCTGCAGACCTCCACTGATAAATCTACCAGGGTTACCCCTCCATGTGTGTGCATCTGCATGGACGTGTATGTGTGTGTGTATGTGTGTGTGTGTGTGTGTGTGTGTAAAATGCACGTGTTTGCATATGTGTAGGCGTGCATGCATGTAATGTGCGCGGGAGTATGTGCGAGCAGTGATCATCTGTGTTTGCGTCTTCAGCTCCGTGACGCCAGAATAGAGATTTGGAGAGATTTGATTTCACACACCCCAAAGCCAAATGTGTGTGTGAGTGTGTCTGTGTGTGTCTGTGTGTATGCGTGCACCATGTGGTGTAATCTCCCATCATCGCCTTAAATGCGTGACATTAAAACACCACCGAGTCGATTCTTCTTCAGACGTTTAGGTTTTTTTTTTTCTTTTTCTCCTTCTTGTCGTATGTCTCATTTTTATCCGTGTGCACATATTCGTCTCGGGAGAATTAGAGGTCATGTTACCAATCTATGGAGCACTCAAAGACAGGGTGGAGAGAGGTAGACGGAGATGGAGTCAGGCAGAGAGAGAGAGAGGGGTATACAAAGAGCACTGAAAGCCTGGGGTTACCTTGCTTATGACAGCAAGGTCAGATATTGAAGAGGTAAAGTCAATACTACACACCATTTAGCAGCCATATTCATAGTTTCTACTGAAGGAGTGAAAGAAAGAAAGAAGGAAAGAAAGAAAGATAAAAAAAGATACTACTTAAGTTCTAAATATGATAATATTCCAAATTTGATGGGGGTCATGTAAACAATATATTCTGTTCAGTTTTTCAGAATGAGGCCTTACTGTAGCCTCATCTGATTAAGATGTGGAATATGCCAATATTATTCCAGTATAGGAACGTTCTTTGGACATATAGTACATTTGGAACATGCGTCTCGACGGGGGATTTTACAGCAGTTTGCAACACATTGCCTCTTGCCTGTTTACAGTCAGCTCTGTGCGTTGTTATGGATGCGATGTACACAACTCGCAAACAGTTGCATGCATGCAAAGAATAGCCCACATTTCTGATCAGAAGAAATATACCTATTTTAAAAACATTGCATTCAGTTAGGGCGGAACAACTTCACACCGTATTCGTTAGAGTTTAGTGACCTAGCATAGCTCCACCCATCACTTTCGCAAAATTCTGATTGGCTGGAAAGAGTAAAGTCACCTGTATGGGTGTAAAAAATATTTAAGCAAAATATTTCCATAATTGACAAAAAAAAAACAATCATGTATAACATTTTCCATCTTTTTTTCATATGGTAATTGTGCCATTTGTTAGCCACCAGCAAATTGTGCTTCTTTCTGCTATCGGAGACAAAAAAAAAAAAATCAAAATCCCTTTATTTAGAGTAAAAAAAAAAGACAGAGAGAACTGTATTCAGCAGTCAGTTATATTGCATGCAAGCATGTCACATCTGTACATGACATATTTACCTGCTGTTTACAGAACACAGCTTTTGGAGCAGGTCTTAAAGTGTGTGGCTGTTACAGTGTTTTAACATCACTGAAGCAGCTCTACGGCTGCATGAGGAATGCTACAGCCACCCTGATTCTCACCAAGGGGCTCGTTCAACAAAGCAAATATTGTCACACACACACACAAATGCCCACACAAACACACCTACGCAAGCACACGTTTACACACAACACACACTATAATAATTCATGCGCAGAGGCAGAGCCCACATAGCCCTCTTGCATCTTTAGTGCATGTGCACGCATGCACACTCACACACACGCGCACATACACACACACACACACACACACACACACACAAGGGTGATGGAGGTCGTTGAGGCGTTTTTATGAGCAAGGGCCTGTTCCTTGTCTACCATATTTCACCTCTTTAGTGTGTGTGTCTGTGTGTGTGTGTGAACGTGTAGCAAAACAGAAAAAAAAAATACAGGCCAAGACATTATCTTCAAGCCATGACAGCTGTAATTGTGGAGCACATTAAAATGGGTGCAGGGTGACACCTCTAACCACCTTCTATTAAGAAACACACACACTCTCATACACAGCCCTCCCCTACCGATGTCTCTCTCCTTCTCACACACGCACACACACACACACACACACACACATACACATAAAAAGGTGGCTTCATTGTGGTCAAACAAGGAAATGAGCATCTCCGAGCCCGTCAAAGCTGAGTGCTTTGAGGAGGGCCAGTCTGGCTAATGTGTACATGTTGATGTCTTGATTATATGTGTCAAATATCTGTCTGTATCTTTCAATGGACAGGTCGGCCTGCGAAGAAAAAGCACAAAATACGCCTTTTACACAGAAGAAATAAGTGGAGAGGAGAAAGGAAGAAGCAGCACTGCTGGTCCTTCTGGCTGTCATCCCATACACTTAAGTTTCTCATCGTTGTTGTTTTGACCCCATTACACATTACAGACCTATGGGGTGAAAGAGGTTCCACAGTTGTGATCAGTGCCAAAGCAGAGTACCAAAGACCCACAGTACAGACATACATAGTCTGCACAAAATGCAACACTATAGCACTCTCAGATTCCAGTTGGGCATACCAAATTGAATGGGACATATTTGGGCTCTAATTTTCTTATATTTTATTAGGTCTGGTTTTATTTCATCAAGCCATTTTCACCCCAAATCATGGAAATCAAATAAGTAACACTTCAGATTCCAGTTGGGCATACCAAATTGAATGGGACATATTTGGGCTCTAATTTTCTTATATTTTATTAGGTCTGGTTTTATTTCATCAAGCCATTTTCACCCCAAATCATGGAAATCAAATAAGCAATAATGAGTAAAAATATTGCATTCATTTTGTTCCCTGTATCTGCCCCCAGGTTGCACAAAACCAAATGCATATTTAGAGAGTCAAGGGGGGTCAGGTTAAGAACAATTTGGGTTTGGATGGTTGAAAGAGAATTGCTTTAAGAAAGAACTGGGTTGTGAAAGATTTGGTAAAAGAAGGATTAGGTTCAGAAACACTTGGGCCAAGAAGGATCAGGTTTGGAAAGATTTGGGGAAAAGAGGGACAAGACTCAGAAAGGTAAAGACAGAACGAGTTCAGAAAGATTCAGGCGAAGACAGATCAGATTTATAGAGATCTAAGCAAAGAAGGACCAGGTTCAGAGACTATCGGGCAAAGAAGAATCAGTTTCAGAAGAACAAAGGAAAGGCAAAGGGTGATTTTGGCAAAGAAAGATTCAAACAAAGATTCAAGCAAATAAGGATCTGGTTCAGAAAGATTTGAGCAAAGAAGGACTGAAATCAGAAAGAAATGTTGGTTCACACCCTGTCAGGCTTACATTTTTTGGCCTGAATAAAAACCGAGGGTTCTAGCACTTGAGAAAGGAAAAGAAATTGACTTGTTAATACCTTAAAACTGCAAGATTAGCTATGTGATCATAATTTTTGGTCTAGGATTTTTTGAGTCTCAAGCACAGAGAATATATATGAGCACAACTTGCCTATCTGTTTATAGGTTTCTTGTCTTTCGAGTACTTCTCATTCATATATCAACACACACACGCAGAGCCATGTACAAACACACAGGAGGTGGCATCAATACAGCAGTAATCTGTGCAGCCGATAAGCTCGGGCTTTGGTGGTGAACAAAGGCGAGGGCAGCATGGCTGTTATAGATCCTCCCTCTTCTCTGTTCTCACTAAATCACTTCACCTTTCAGGATCACACACACAAACACACACATAGACACACGCACTGTAGGAATGCATACACACACACTCATGCAATGAGAGATTTAACATGGACAAGTGGGCACTTGGTAGAAGAATTCAATTGGCCTCTCTCTCCCCTCCTCTCTCTGTGTGTCTCTCTGCCTCTCAGGGTGTCACAGGACATGCCAGGCTTTAATGCCTTCCAATCTTCTCCCCAACACACACTGTCGCCTTTCATTTAAAGGCCTGCTGACAGGGATGACCAGCATCTCCAACTCCTCCAGCCCTCCTACTCTCCTCTTTCTCTCTCTCCCTCTGTCTCTCCCTTTCTCACAACTCGTTATAGCTCTTTCTGTCTGTTACTTAGACCATCTGCCTTTTTCCATCCATCACTCAAATTATTTCTTTAGATGTGTTTTGGGCCCGTATTAGCTTTTGTTTACTATCTTTCTTTTTTCTTTCTTCCTTCATTTTAGCATCTATTCCCTTTTCTCCACATTCTCCCCTTTTTCTACTCCTCTCTGTTACTGAAATCAAATCTAATGCTCCCTTTCAGCGGAGTCTGTGTCTGGTTCGTCCTCCATCCCTCCCTCCCACTGTGTCCTCTCCTCTCTAACAGCTTTCTATCTATTTGTCTCCGTGTCAGTGTTCAGCACCTCACACCGCCACTTTAGCTCCTCTCCCCATTGTGCTTTCCCAGCCTGCCACGCTGGGTTTTCAATTGACCAACAAGAGTAAACACCGGTTGCCGAGCATCAATCACATCACACACACCGGCAGAGAGAGAGTGAGAGAGAGTCTCCAATTTCACTGTTGCTCTTTTTTTTCTCTCCACCAATTTTACACAGAATATGGTCAGAGCAATCTATGACGAGATAATACCCCAAGTTTGTGTGTGTGTGTGTGTGTGTGTGCGCGCACACGCGCGTGTGTGTGTAATAACAAATTGAATAGCTCTTAAATGATTCCTATGAAATGGTGTCTTTATGGCAGCACATAATAACAGGATGAAAAATAAAAAAAACTTTTATAATAACTGAGCAAATTATTATCTTAAATTAATTCAAATTCTGTAAGGTGATACATATTTGCATTTATGTGTAGTGCAAGATGCAATATTACAATATCACAGAATTATTTATGAACATTTCACCAGAATATAGCATGGCAATAACATGACATATTAATAACATGACATGCAACATACATTTTTTAAAGAAAATTCTTCATTATATTTTTTTAATATTGCATATATTCATAAAACTTCCCTTGCTAAATGTCTTTAAGCACTTTAGACTCATGCTTTTTTTAAATTAATTTGCAGGTTTTTATACATTTTTAAAAATGTTGTTTTTTTCAGAAGTAATTTCACACAGAATACAAATATTAAATGGTGAAAAAGCATCGTAATTTATGTTTTTCTGAACTAGGTAGATACTATGAGCTTTGTGGAATGGAAGTCACGTCACGATCAAGTCAAGTCATGATCATGAGAGCTTGAGGCATTTCCGTTTAACGTTTCCTGAAGGAGCTGCTGTCGATACCATATAGTCAACTATATGTTGCAACTGTAACAAATCTGCATTGCTGCCAGTATGAAAAGTTTTGAGTATTTTGCAATTTTTGTGTCATTTCTTCGTTAAGGCTTTTACATAACACAACAGACAATGCCAAATGCATGCTATGCTTGTGTAACATGTCATTTAATATTGCTAGCTGTGACTCTTGTGTCTGGTAGATCTATTCCTGTTTTTTTGTGTGTGTGTGTGTGTGTGTGTGTGAGTTTTATTATGTCCTGTCATGTTTATTTAACAGCAGAAGAACAAGTATGAAGCTTTATGGGTGACCAAGCAAAAAACAGTGCCACCCAAACCTAAACCTTTCATTACTTACATCCAAAAGTACACGGAGGCAACATTTTAATAAGAGCGCAATGTTCCTTTAGGGATAACTCAGTCGGCATGAGGGTGGCACGGGGAAAGCAACCCGAGTGGGAGAAAAACAAGCAGCTACAATTGTCTGCAGCAATCAAAACACAGTGCAGAGGTGTTTCTTTCACGCACACACACACACACACACACACACACACACACACACACTCTCACACAGACACTGGACTGAAGTGCAGCTTAGAGGAGCCTTGTTAAAGCACCTAACTGAGCAGCATAACATGATGATTGGCTGTTGGTGAGTTCGCTCTTATCTACCCCCCCCCCCCCCCACCCCCCCCCTTTCCCCCTCCCCCCCCTTACTCACAAACACACATACACACAAATAAGACAAACAAGCATGCAGGGACACATTCCAGCCGTACTGTAATAAGAAATTATTCCTTCATTATACTTGCCCCCTTAGTCCACCCTTTTGTCCTGCCAATCTTGATTTTAACACACATATATACATACATTAGTGTGTGTTTGTGTGTGTGATGAGTGTATTTGTGTGTGTGGCTTGAACGTGCGCATATGTGTGTGTGTGTTCTCCCTCGAGCAGTAAATCAGCGCTGTGTTAATTGGTAGGAACAACAGCAACACTTTGGCAGTATATAATGTTTTATGTTTGTGTCTTTATTACCATCTTTAATGTTCATCGCCCGTATGTGTGCGTAGGTGTGTGCTCCCACCAGTGTGTATATGCACTGCATTATGATCCTAATGAGACACCGTAGATGAGGGGGGACTGGAAATGCGCAGAGGAACAAGAGCATGATAAGCTTCTTAACGATGATCACTCAGTGTGTGTGAGATGCATATGTGGGTATGTTTATGTGTGTGTGTGTGTGTGTGTGTGTGTGTGTGTGTGTGCATGTGTGTGGGTCTCTCTCTCTCTCTCTCTCTCGGCTCTCCACTCACAGGCGGAACACAATCAACGCAGCTCTCATTTGCAATCAGTAATTAGAATGCTAATTAGCCCCTGGGAGCTAACGGGAACTAGTGTATTACAAGGGCTTGATTAGGACTGCTCTATTCCTAAGGGACGGATTTACACCTGCACACTATTGGCTCAAACACCTGTCAGTCACGACCTCTCATCCAGTTGGGTGCAGTTGCGACTGAATTTGAGAGAGTGCATATGCCTGCACATAGATATAGTATATGACAAAAAAACTGGCGGGGAGGCGTTTTGTACTGTCATCGTGTATCTTCGGTTCCCTTTGCCATCACTGAGGTTTCTCCTTATGATAAGCAGTTTGGGGTCAAACACTGCTCAGTAAGTGTTGACCCAGTGGAAATCTGTATTTTTTGCAATGAAATTTTGGCAACGCAGCTGCTGGCAATGTAACGTTCAGTTGAACTTTACAATAAAATCCTGTGATATCTCATGCAGTTGTACTGTGTTTATAAAATACTGAACTGTATACAGGTTTCATATTATAACTGTCGCTTTAAAGTGAGGTTTACTATATATCTGTTTTTTCCATGGTAATTTAACATAAACATACAACAGTAATAAACTACGAAATTAACAGCTGTCAAAAAACAACATGAATGTCTTATACGGTGAAATTATTGCAACCGCAGCTATGAATGAGAATGACTGTAATTAGGTTTACAGTATATCTGTTGTTTTTAGAATAGTTTACCAAAAACACATTTATATTAATAGTACACATTATATATGTGTATTCGTAGTAATTTATGGTAAAGAAACAATAATAATCAACTATGAAGTTTACAGCCAAAAAAACAAAAACAAACCAAAAAAACAAACAAAAAAAAAAAAAAGTTCTTTTATAGTGCCACTGTACTTTTTTTTACAGGGAAGTTCTGGAAACCACAGGTGTCACACTGTAATAATAACATTTTTGTTTTAGCTTTAAAAAATTTGTGAAATTTCTGAAAATTTTGAGATGACTTGAATTAGAGACCACAGGTTAATGTAATTTTGTAATTATTTAACCTGTCTGCACAAATTCAGTCAACTTAAAATGTAAGGCAGCCCAAACATGAACTGTTTATAGTTAGTAAATGTTTTTGGGGTTTTTTACAGTGCAGTATTTTACTGTAAATTACACCTTTTTTTTTTTTTTTTTTTACAGTGCAGCTGAAAATATATTGCAAAGGTCCATTAGAGAATTCCACTCTAACCAGCAACTCTTGACAGTTTGACTTGCCATCTGTAATGTGTTTCAGCCACAAACGTGTCTAAACAAAGTGTGTGCAGTCATTACATACTTGATGCTATAAGCTGTTGTTTGCTATTGGATAAACGCTGCTATGAGTAAATTCTTGAATATGCCTTCAATAAAGACTATACTTTCCAGAATAACTTTGTTTTGTTTATTGTGTTGTTGATCTCTATCCATTTCTATTCCATGTCATTTCTGAGAATGAGGAGATACCTAACCAGCCTTTTTGTTTACCTGTTTCCCCTCTCCCTCTATCATTATCCTCCACTCTCTGCCTCTCCATCCTCTAACTCGGGAACCAAACACAGTGTTGTCTTTGTCGCTTAGATGCTTTGGCCATTTGGCTAACCACTGATGGCTCAGGTCCATTCTCCTGTCTCATTTAACATAAGACTGAGTTGATAACAGCCACAGGATCATTATACCAGCTCTGGATTGTGTCTCTTGCTGCTCCCAACAGTCTAATCTGAGTAGACAGAGAGAAATGGTCATAGACATGACCAAAGCTTCTGCAGCTTCTTCATCCTGGGACCAAAAGTGAGTAAATTTAGTGTCACAGTGGGACTGAGACTCATTAAAGCACACTAATGTTGTAAAAGATAAGACCTTAAAGGTAAGATAAAGGATGCAATAGCCCACAGTAAAGCTATTGCAAGATTTTTTTTTTGTTTTCTTATCAACTTGAGATAGTTTGGTGCATGCAAGTGCGCATTCCACATTAATTTATTTCTGATCTAACTAAGGTTTTTACTGTTACATTTTATTACTCAAAACTGACTACCTGGATTGTACTGTAGCAACACGTTAACAACAACACAGTTCCTTGAGTTTTTTTTAAGAAACAGTTCAGAATTTGAGAATATATACTTATTCACTTCCATGCCAAGAGTTAGATGAGATGATTAATACCACTCTCATATGTAAAAAATAAAGCCAACGAGCTAGCTTAGAGTAGCACAAATAAAGGTACAATATATAAGGTAGAGTTATTTGTCAATTTTTAAACCTTGTTTTTTAAATCTATTAATCAAATAAGACACTGTAATTTCTTAAGTAGTGAGCGTTAGCGTGTTGCTAATTGGTGGTTTTGTTATGTTCGGCCAGAGCCAGGCTAGCTGTTGCTTCTTACTTCTTTACTTCTTATGCTACACTAAGATAACTGCCTGCTGGTCCCAGCTACATATTTAGCATACAAACCTGAGAGTGGTCTTAATCTGCAGATTGAATGTTTATTCCTAAAATCATGTTGAGCCAGTCCTTGAATACATTGCAATTTTCTGTCTGAACACCCACTAAAACATGTTGGATCAACATGTAACTAAACAAGGTAAAGACACTGAAACGGTACGTCATGCTGTGTGAGGTGCGGGCACAGTCTTTGAGGTACGCCCCCCGTTACCTTTACTACCAGAGTGTATGCACTGATTGTGCTCAGTCTAAAAACACAGTAGCAGTTGGTAAGCAGGTTTGGCTGTTAACCAAAAGGTTGGTGGTTCAAGCCCAATAGGGATGTTTGGGGGTAGCAGTGGCTCAGTCCGTAATCCTATTTAAGTCCCCGTAATGACCCAGTATGGAATGTGGACTGGCAGCCAGAGAGGTGCCAGTTCACCTTCTGGACACTGCCAAAGTGCCCATAAGTAAGGCACCTAACCCCTAAAACTCCATGGGCCATTGATGACCCCGTGCTTTCCCCTTGTATGCTGTTTGTCGAGGAGGATTCAAGAAAAAGATTTCATTGGCATTTCTATTGCCTGTTGCCTGAAGATTGGATTCACAAAAATGAAAGTAATGAAATAAAAGTAATGACGGTATGTGAGTGGAGGTCTGGTATCAGGGCCTGTAATACAGCCTTGGCCATTGGCCAAACTTCGATAACACAGGCTCATGTAAGTGTATTTTGTTTAACTTCTGGGTCTTTCAGCATATTTTTTTAATCTCTAATGAAAAATGGAAAGTTGGAAACTCCTATCAGCAAACAACAAAACTCAACAATTCTCGCTATCTCAAGTGCTTTCTTGTATCTGGGCCTTGTCATTCTGCCTGCTATCAAAACCTTGTTGATATTCCGCTGTCTTTGTGTACTACTGGCTCCAGTGACCGTCATCACACACTCACACACAGATACACACACACTGACAGTGTGAAGCGTGACTATCATATCAGGTCTAATTTTCTCCTCCATTCAGCCAGCAACCTTAGACACTGGTAGGATACACACAAACACACATGCACAGCATACATAGTCACATTTGCACACGTACTTTGCTCTCATGCATGAAAACACACACACACACACACACACACACACACCACAAAGGCATTACTCCCCTTCTCTTGTGGTAAGACAGATGTAAGTGGGGTGTCATTGTGAGGTGAACAGACAGAGTGCTGGGTGATG